>NC_090741.1:21581393-21596393 GCF_036898095.1 Palaemon carinicauda
GTCAGGTTTGGTGGGTATCATCATCAAACATTAAGGCGCAGCAATAAGGGGGATAGCAGAATGGAGCGAGTCCTACAGTGGTCACTAATTGTGAGGGAGAACCATTAGGATGTAACTGAGAGGCAACTAACTTTATTTCAGAGTTTCAGAGGGAAAAGGTCGCAAAAACTCAAACACATCAATTCACAAAAAGACAGACTTAAACAGGTTTTGTAGAGCGAGATATACAATAAAAAAGAAAATACGGTTATAGTGTATAACTGTGTGTTAAACACATGAGATAGTTTGAAAACGTCAGCCAGTATGCGGTGTTCTGTATCGCGAAAGAACAAATCCTTAAATCTTCCATTTATATTGGGCCGTTTTCTCTAGAAAATACCTGATCGTACAGGGCGGACTCGTACGCAATAAAAACAGCTGGAGGCACAAAAAAGTTACGATGAATATCCAGAAGCTTTTGTTCTATGATAAATCATCAAATTACAAATCATTACATTGTTTTGATCTTAACATTAGCATTAATATGTAAAGGTAAGCCTCCTCACATATTCTATAACATAATATACATAAAGGTCAACCTACATAAAACAGTGTAGATATCTAATATATAATTATCAAAGTCTAAAAAGAAGTCAGCTAGCATGAGGATTATATCTTAATGGTCGTGGTAAGTAAAGTCAGTCTAATAATGCCAAAGATTGTATCCATACTAACTCAGTATACAACAAGAGCGAGGTGCATCCACGGGGCCAAGACCTACCGGCTATATAATATTGTCTAGGGATATATTTTTCTTTTCCTTATTCGATTGATTCTCTTGCGAAAATGTCCAAGAACGGTTCACTTTTTGGATGTTCTAATACGAAAATGAAAACTAAAGTTTCGGATTTCAAATATTTCAGATTTCCAAAGAACGATGATTTTTTTTTATTGTTTACTGGGAAAAATCATATACTCGAGCTGGTAGAATGATTCTTGAAAATGATGTGATTGGTTCTGTCCCTCTTACAAACAGTGATTTCTTGGATGATGAGATGTGTTTTCTGCTGCAAATTAAAAGTCCTAAGACTTAGACGCTTTTGAAAAAAGACGTTTTGCCTTTTCTTTTCCTTTATGGAGGTAAGCTTTAGGCTACAAATCACTCTGCAGTATTGCTATGAAAACTAATATTGATAAAACTATGAAAATTAATACAAATATGCTATCATTATATGTGATAAATAAAAGAAAGTGCTTTGCAAATAATATAGATTATATTTGATTCCATGGTTTCTCAGGAACATCCCAGATGTCCGACTATCGGATGAAAGAAATGAGAGGACAGAGAAGAAAGGTAGTAGTGTTTATATTTCAATATGTGACACAAACGGAATCTAAAATAGAGTATGGACTGGCTTGCGAAATAAGTCAGATTTTCTTAAACGTTAAGAGATTAGAACGGGACCACGTTAAATATGCTGCCCAGTTGCTGGCAAGAAGTTACGGTAATACTGTTAATTTTTTAGGTTGAGAATGGCTCTTCAAGAATAATTAATGGAGAGTAACAGCTCACTTCATGTCTACCAAAATACCCTACCACTCATTTCTCAAGTAGCACATAACAGTTTTGTAAAAGCTTGGCATATTTCTCCACTAGAAAGTGTAATATAATATGTGGTTATTTACTGTTTCGAGAACGATTGGAGGAAATCTTAGCTTAAATACAAGGATGAAGGATTAAAAAAAGTAAAGAAAATAATAGTTTATGACCCCTCATAAGTACAAGATTCTGATGAATTAGCAATTTACTTCATCGGTCACATAATATGAAAGCGAGTTGTATTAATAACGTGGACAAGGTTTTCATAGCAATAATACATGAATTTTATGTAAGATTTGAGTCTTACTCATCCTTCAATATATTTCTTATCACAAAATATGTATATCATAACAAGTGATTTCAAAACCTAAAATCCATACCATAATGCGCTTGGAACAGATCTGAGCGTATTTACAAAATAACAATGATGTAATTTCTCCACTCCATAAACCTCACGGTGCAAATATAAAATTCCACATTTATTAAAAGATATCTAATGGACCAAATAACGTACTCTTTCTGAATTTATCTTTTTTATTTAATTTATGAATGGGTTATCCAACCTTGGCCCCCCCCCCTCAAAAAAAATAAGATAATCCACTTTTATATTTTGAAAAAGGAAAAATATGTCAGCTATATGAAGACTTGATGGAAACTAACAATTATAGATGCAATAAAATTTTGTCAGTTTATCCGGAGTTTATTCATATATGATCAAACGCTCATGACTCGCCATGACCAGAATTCAAGAACTCAACATCAACTTTCAGCTATCTATTTTCAATTTAGATACGATTGTAAAATATGTTTTGCTGAAATAGACTACATACAGAATTAATGGAAAGTAAATGTTGATTTTCCGCAAGGAAACACATTCATCTGTGTATATGTCGTCCTGTTTGGATGTTTGCTGTTTTGTAAGGAGCAACAACGAGTGAAGGGTAGGGTCGTCAGTCAGACAAGCAGTGGTGAAGGTAATTTATATTAATATTTTAAAGGGAAACATAAAACATCTTTTCATGAACTTCATAACCCACCTCCCTCCTCTTCATTCACTTATAAGTAAGATTAAAGAGGATTTTCCCATGAATAACACCATTGTTACCTCATCTTAAGAAGGGAGGTCGACAAATTCCTAAAGATGTTATTGAGATTTATCATAAAAAAAACCCACAGAAAAGATAGCATTTCCTGTAATTATTTTATGTATATATATATATATATATATATATATATATATATATATATATATATATATATATATATATATATATATATATATATATATATATATATATATATATATATATATATATATATATATAATATATATATATATATATATATATATATATATATATATATATATATATATATATATATATATATATATATATATATATATGTGTGTGTGTAAGGTTAGTCTGCGATCTGTAGGCAGCTTATTCGATTCCTGTTAAAACCTGCGTCTACAGGGATGTAAAATGATCTTCGGTTATTCTGGTTAATGAACATCGAACAGGAGTCCGTGAGACAGAACATTATAATTTTGATGGCAATGTCTTGGATTTCAGATATGGAAGTTTCATTGCGGATATATTATTCCGATTTAAGGGCATTGATATAAAAAATTAGGTGAATTAACCTGACCTCAAATTTAACCATAGTTCTTATATCTTAAATTTTCCTAATCATCATTATATACAGTGTCCCTAAATTCATGTTGAAATGAATTTCCTGTTAAGATTTAAGATATTTAAACGAAGAGATACATGACAGCAGACGAGTTGTTTTCTGCATATAAAAGCTTGATAGGATGATAAACTGCCGTCCACATTGTAGAATTACTAGAAATTTCAGGTCAGTTGTTATTTTGTATTTTTTAATACACACACATATATATATATATATATATATATATATATATATATATATATATATATATATATATATATATATATATATATGTGTGTGTATGTGTGTGTGTATGTGTGTGTGTGTGTCTATAACACAAGTAATAAAAAGTATATCACTGATGTATGAAGATCTAAATATCAGAAAAAACTGGATTAACGCCCAGCCATTTATTACTTTATGTTGTCATTTATTTCCAATAACTCTTTCTTGTGATTCTTCATCAAAGCTTCTTAGGGTGAACGATAGAATTAAATTTCAGTATAACCGACATGGTGGCGAGACTTATTATATAATCTGTTTTTCTCAACATCAATTGAATAATTTTTTCCTGATTGGAAATAATCATTGGAAGTGTATAATACAAAGTTAGAATATTTTCTAATGTATATATATATATATATATATATATATATATATATATATATATATATATATATATATATATATATATATATATATATATATATATATATATATATATATATATATATATACATATATATATATATATATATATATATATATATATATATATATATATATATATATATATATAATGTCCTAATTCATGTATGTAGATGTCTTGTATATCAAGGTAAATGAACTCAATATTCATGAGTATCCCACAAAAACTTATGTATCTGCATGTTTTGCAATAGCTGCATTTTGATAACGAAGGCAGTAGTTAGTTGCCTGTGAGCACTCAATTTGACGAGACCCTCACCTGAGTGGGCAGTTCTGTAATGTGTACTTCGAAAAGAACCTTTTATAATAAATGAAGAAAACCCATATGCTGACACCTCATTATCCGTCTGCACGGGTCATATTTGTGTCAGGTGTAAAAAATACGTCTGTTTGTGTACGCTGTGAAGGAAGTTGTTCCTTGAGCCGGTGAAATAAAAGTTCAAGGTGTCGAGATACACAAGGACTAACATAGCAGACACGTCTGTTGCTGCAGATGAGAATGAAGGAGCAGTGGGATATAGTGTTCCCGATGAAGAATATAGACAGGAAATTAGAACGCAAGAATTGGAAAATAAGTTAGAACAGTTAATAAACAGACTGTTGGTGCAACGAGAACAGGAGCGGCATGCAAACACAGCATATCTGACGTATATGGACGAAGTTCAAACGCACACAAGTGAAAGTACATATGCACAGCCGAATGAAAATACGCAAATTGTAGTTCAAAAGTTGCCAGAACTCTAGACAAAAGTTATGCCTTTCGATGATCAACGGCCTAAAGAAGGTTTTCAATCAATTGAAGTGTTTTTGAGAGACTTTGAAGTAGCCACATATAGGTGGTTGGAAAGGGAAAAAGCCATTCAAATAACTAGAGTGCTGAAAGATGCTCCGGCAATGGAGGTAATGTGTTGGCCACAAGAAAGTTTAAGAAGTTATACTGAAATAAAACGACGTTTAATTGTGAAGTATGTATTGCCTGATGCGAGAAAGGGAGACCTAAAAGAAAATTACATACCCAAAATATGGGAATGTGAATCCGTTCTTTGTTTTGCAACTTGCATTTTTCGGGATTGCGATTCGTTTGCTACCCGGAGTGCCAATCTCCCTGAAGGTGAATAAAAGCCAATTGCCCGTAAACATATTCGCAGATTAGTAAACCCGTATTTTTGTGGTTATTTGTTTGATGACAATCGCTCGTTAGCAGATGTAGTGAGTGCGATACAAAACATTTTAGACAGTTTGCTAGAAGAAAAAAAGACTGGGAATAACGGGGCCGATTCCAAGAAGTTGGCAGCCATGAGAGGGAGTCGACCCCCGAAGAGAGGTAAGAGGGAATGCAGTCAGCAGATTAGCAAAGTCTTCAGATGTTGGCACTGTGGGGGAGAGGGGCACCGACGAATGGAATGCCCCACCCAAGGATCCCCCGCTGTTACACTTGTCAGACCTACGATCATTTATCTCGAAAGTGCCCAGCAAAAAACGCCCATGGCGGGCGGGCTGTGGTGAATGCACACCTCCCCCTGCCCAACGTCCAAGGACAAGGGAACACAGGAAGGGGGAGACAAGGGAGTTCGATGCCCCTCGCTTGACATCACAAGCAGTGACGACAGACGAGACAGACAGGCACTAGGACCTCCATCGGTACCCCTGACCTCCCCCCCCCCCCCCCCGCAGCACTAGAGAGAGGACCAGAGGCAGCTGCTTGGCAGCGAAGGTCATCGGCCCCTGTCCGATATCTCGTAATGGCCGGCTGGGAATGCTAGCACTTAGGATCGACCCACAAGATAAATCCATCCGAGCGCTGATTGACACGGGAGCCAGTGTTTCATTTTTTTGTCTTGCCCATCTTGGGAATTCCAGGAATCGAGGCTATCTTTGGAATAGGCTTTATATGTAATAATCAAATTTGCATTTTTGGGGGAAAAATAATAACAGTAAAAGCAGGAGGGTACATTTTGCTGATATAAAGTCATGAGACAGTAGGTGCGTGTGTTAGCTCGGAGAGACATTTAAGAAGGCTAACAGCTGTACCTGATAGTGGAGAAGTATTGTCCCCCCAGGCCCTTATGAGTATATCTGTGACCCCGTGTCGCCCTCTTGCGGAGGGAACCAAGGTAGTTGTTAAACCCCATGACAATTGGGCCATATGATATTAGAGGGCTTGACAGAAATTAAAGAGAACAAAGCTGACATAACAATAGTTGATTTGTCAAATAAAAGAATTGTTTTAGGAAATGACTGTGTGTGTGTGAATTAGAGTTATGTGAAATTGCTTATAAAGGGATGTTAGGAGCCACAACTCCAGCCCACACAGACGAACGCACTCAGAATTTGATTATACAAGCTAGAAAATTATGTCCCTCAGAATATCAACCTGTAGTTAGTGACATTGTCAATAATTATTCCGATGTAATTGCAATTGGAGATGAGCCACCCCGGAGGATTGATCGATTTCCCTTTAGCATTGAAACTGGGCAGGCGGAGCCGATCAGGTCAAGGCCTTATAGGGTACTCGTGCATTTCCAGGGAGAGAGAGAAAGGGAAATTAATAAATTAAAGGAACGAGGGATGATCGAGGAGAGCAAATCCCCCTGGGCTTCTCCAATTGTAGAGGATGCCTGAAAACCTTAAATCAATCAATCAATCAATCTCCAATTGTAGCTGTTAGGAAAAAGGATGGCTCGGTTAGATTGTGTGTTGATTATAGGAAATTGAATGGAGTCACTAAGGATAATGAATTCCCTTTGCCCTCAATCAAAGAATTACTTGTGAAAGTATGGGATAGAAAATATTTACAACTATTGATTTAAAATCTGGATACTATCAAATACCCATTCAGGAAGACAGTAAATGTAAAACGGCATTTATAGCTAACGAACAATTATTTCAGTTTAATTTTCTTCATTTCGGTGTTAAGAATGCTCCAAGTCATTTTGCTAGAGTAATGATGGCTGTTTTGTTGCCTTTAATTGGTCATAATGTTCTTGTTTATTTAGATGCTATCATAATTGTAGGGAAAACGGTCGAAGAAAATAATAATAATATTCGTAAAGTTTTGGAAGCATTGCGACGTAATGGTATGAAACTAAATATGTCAAAGTGCTAATTTTTCTGTAAACATGTCGAATTTTTAGGTTACATAATAACCCCAGAGGGTATCCAACCCTGCCCCAGTAAAGTAGTGGCTATTACAGATTCCCCCAGGCCACGTAACTCTAAGGAAGTAGCTGGGTTCCTTGGGCTTGCTGGGTATTACCGTAAATTCATAAGAGGTTTTGGAGAGATAGCAAGACCCTTAGATGCTTTAAAGAAACAAAAAAATAATAAATTGGGGAGAGGAAGAAGAAATGGCCTTTAACCATTTGAAAGCTTCCTTAACTAGCAATGAATTACTCGCATATCCTAGATTTGATCGCCCGTTTTTAGTAACAACAGATGCGGGTAGTGTAGCTATTGATGGTGTAGTTTAGCAACGAGAGGATAAAGGCAGAGAGAGACCCATTTGTTTTGCTTCCCGGGCGTTAAAAGTGGCAGAAAAGAATTATAGTACATTTAATCGAGATGCTTTGGCTATTCTTTGTGTTCTAGAGAGGCATCGGTTCTTTTCATTAGGTCATTCGATTGAGTTGCAAAGCGATCATCGCCCCTTACCTGATTTGTATTATAAAAATGATTTGACCTCTCGTCAAGCGAGATGGATTGAGAGATTGTTAGAGTTTAATATTATAGGTTTTCACCACGTAGAAGGTAAGGCTGACACGGTAGCTAATGCTCTCTCTAGAAGTGCAGTAATAGGAGTAACAACTAGGGCAAAAAAGAGGAAAGAAGAACGTAACCAAAATAGTGAAGACCTCCATTATAATAGAGAAAATAGAGAACGGGATGAGAGTTCTTGCAATGCACATGCAGTAGACGGGAGAGAGAGAGAGAGAGAGTTGACTCGGGAGAGAGAGAGAGAGAGTCAACTCGGGAAAGAGAGAGAGAGAGCCGACTCGAGAGAGAGAGAGAGAGAGAGAGAGAGAGAGAGAGATGGATATATGTGGATGACCGAGGATATGACCAGGTGTGTCCAGAATGAATGCCCTGATAATGCAGGTTTGATTGACTTGGGAGGTTGGGACATAAAAGAAGTCCGAGAGGAACAGAAAAAAAGAGGAATGGATGGAAAGAGTGCGAGCAGTGATTAAAGGGGAATCGGAGAGTTATATGTCATTTCTGAATGTGCCTCGTGAGAATCTTTTTATTGAAAAAGATGTCTTATATTGTGCTTACGAGAAGAGGGGAGGGGAATTTTGTGCACGGGTAGTTCTTCCTCCCTCTTTAATTAAACGAGCCATCCAAATTGTACATGCAAGTTCGTATGCAGGGCATTTAGGGATTGATAGAATATTAAGGAGAGCACGTGAATCCTTCTTTTGGTTAGGAATGAAAAAGTGTATAGAGAATTATATAAATGGTTATCATGCTAGTAAATCTTTCAAAGAACATAAAAACACTGTACTGGAAGCCAGAAAGTGGCCGATTGTCTCCATTAAATTTTATAGAGTGCATATGGATGTAGTGGGACCATTTCCTACTTGGTTAACACAACATAAGTATATATGTGTATTTTGTGGATGCCTTTACTCGGTACACTCATACTTACGCAATGTTGGATAAATCTGCAAATTCATTAGCCCAGGTGCTGTGCTCTTTCATTACTAGGTTTGGTTGCCCGAAACTTTTGATAAGTGATAATGGTCTTGTGTTTATAAATAAGGTGGTGAAATTGGTCACGGACTTGATAAAAATTTAAAATTTTTTAGTGACCACATATAGGCCTTCAACAAATGGCTTAGTAGAGTCCCACAATAGGGGAGTAGTGCGAATTTTGCGTTACTTAGTGCTGATGACCGTCTTCATTGGCACGCCATGCTTCCTACAGCTAAGCTAGCTTTGAACATTGCATATAATGCTTCGCTCAGGGACACGCCTTTCTTTTTAGTGTATGGACAGGATCCTGTGTTACCATATATGCTTCTCATAATTCGGCAAATTATTCAACTGAGCAATACTGTGTATATTTATCAAATTTAATGAGGAGAGTAATGAACACTACTGAAAGGTTTCTGGAAAGAGCTAATGAAAATCACAGCTCAAAGTATGATGGTCGGTTCAAAACCGCACCGGTAAAAGTATTTGTGGGGGATCGTGTGTATTTGAAACGATTACAACCTAGGAAACTCAAACTTTACCGAGTAAAGATGGCTAAGTCTAACATAGTTGTGATACAAAGCATTGTTAATGGCGCAGTATCTGAACATCATCAGGCACACATACATGTGGTACCTGAAGAGGTAGTTTTCAAAAGTGTTCCTCCTTACCCCTGCATACGTGACATCCCTCGAGTTGAGTAGAATTTTTTTTCCCCGTGCTGTTGTTGTTTGAACAGACCTTATTTCTTCTCTTGACGTGTTTTAAATAAATGTGATGATAACAATATTTTAGGTTGATGCTAAATATATACGTAAAATATTGTGGTAATTTTGTTGAGTGTGGATATACGTATAACATTGCTGAGTGAGCCTAAAAACAATCAGGGGTTAAATAGGTCAAGTGAGATCCGTCAGGCAGATGCTGTACTATTCATGTATTTAAATGATTCCTAGTTGCTGGGGCCAGGGCGGTTCCCGAATGGCAAGTGGTTGCGGGATTAAAGTTCAGCCTTGAGGATAGGCAGTGTTAGAGAATGTGTAGATGTGAATACCTTATACTTAATGTTATAAGAGAAGGGAGGGAAGATGAATGATTTTCTGTGGAAAACGGCTAGTGACCACCGGTTGAAAGTTGCAAGTCCAATTGCTGTAGTGATTTAAATAAATGGTGAAACGTTGGTAGTGAGATGTGTTTCGAAATTTTGCCGTAAATCCGGACAAATAAAATCGAGGGATGAAGTAATATTTATTCCTACAACTGTCCCATCCAAGAAGCCCGTATTTCCAGCAACCAGAGGGAGGTTATTGATGAGGTTACATAGACCTGATGTTAAGTTGCTTTTTTTTCACTTTTGGTATTCTGTGTTTTGGTTGCAGAGGTCTTAAGAAGAAATGAGTGGAATTATTTATATTGTTTTGTGTATATTTTTACATGCAATGTTTGATTTTTTATTTTTTTTTGTGGAAGATGGGTTTTTTTTTGGGTTATTTCTATATATATATATATATATATATATATATATATATATATATATATATATATATATATATATATATATATATATATGTATACTTTATTTTTCATTTCTACTTAGTACATGCCATGCCTATTCCGGGTTGGAGCGTCCTCCATATATCATTGACTAGTGAGGGCAAGTAGGCACCTCCTCCCGGAGTCAGGAGCTTGTGGGGGAGGGGGGGGGGGGTAATGTCTTAATTTGTGTATGTAGATATCTTGTATATCAAGGTAAATGAACTCAATATTCATGAGTATTCCACAAAAACCTATGTGTATGCATGTTTTGCAAAAGCTGCATTTTGATAACGAAGGCAGTAGATAGTTGCCGGTGAGCATTCGATTTGACAAACCCTCACATGAGAGGGCAGTTGTGTAATGTGTACTTACGAAGGAACCTTTTATAATAAATGTAGAAAACCCATATGCCGACGTCTCAATATCCGTCTGCACGGGTCATATATATATATATATATATATATATATATATATATATATATATATATATATATATATATATATATATATATATATAAATACGCATACATACATAAAAGCACAAAATGTCAGGGTGAGCTATATCAAATACGTAGATTATGTAAAATCTACTCCAATGTCTTATTCCCTTAACAATTGATTTAATATGAAAAAAGAGCAAACCAGTAACAACAAAAGAAAATAATAGCTAGTAAATAACAAAAATAACTATATTTCAGAATAAATATAAGTATTTGATCTTTTTACATGATTCATAAAGATACTCACAAATCACTACTTTGAATATAATATACTTGATAATAACAATAATTTATAGGCCTGAGGTTTATCAGTCTCTATAATTTTCAGATTCAGATGAAGGCAAGAACAGCGATTTTCAAAGGTAAAACAACAAAATTTCAAAAGTATTTTCGAATGTAAAAGATGATACTGAGAAACAGCTTCTGATCATATGCGATCTTCTAAAAATTCATTATCTTCTTCCAAAAATATTACCGTCGTGAATGAAATAAAAGAAGCAATATAATACCAGGTGTATCAGAAATATCTCCATAGGAAACATGTCAATTTGGAAAAATAAACGAAGCAGGTCTCCCCCGAGTCGTCTCTGGTCCTTTACATATAAGTCCTAAAGTGTGTGAAAATACCTGAAAGATTATATTGCAAAACACAGGACAGGGGGATTAAAAATATTATTGAAAAGCTACATTTAACTCTTGTTCTAGAATACAAAGGCATCTTTGAATTACAAATCATTATATTTTAAATTTTAACATTAACATCTAATATGTAAAAATAAACCTTTCTCATAAGTCCTATAACATAATGCAGATAAATCTAACCTACATGTAACAAAAACAAACATACACACTCTCACACACAATCACATATACACACACATCTGCCCTGATGCAAGAAAAGGGGTAGCCACCATCCCCTAAATCGGGGGAGGGGCGAACGAAGTCAGCAGGTGAAAAGTCATTAGATGTTGGCAGCGTGGGGGAGAAGGGTACCAACGAATGGAGTGCCCCACCCAAGGATAACCCCGCTGTTACACTTGTCAGGCCTAGGGTCATCTATCTCGAGAGTGCCCAGCAAAAAACACCTAGGGCGGGCGGGCTGTGGCACATGCACTCCAGCCCCCTGCCCAAAATCCGAGGAAAAGGAAACTGAGAAAGGGAGAGACGAGCCAGATCGATGCAACACCCCCCCCCCCCATCAAACTCCCCCGTACGAAAGCAGAAGCAATAGCCGGGGAAGCGATGAGAGTGACTGCGATGGCATGGGCATTGGGACCTGCCTCGTTATCCGCGACATCACCTCAGAATATCCTCATGGCCGACTTGGAATTTTAGCGCTCAGGATTGACCTACCAGATAGGTCCATTCAAGCACTGATCGACACAGGAGCCATCATTTTGCTTCTTGAACAAGGAATCTCTTCAAACACGCCACAGTCAGCGACATTCATCATTCTTGACACACCAGAAGGAAATAAAATACAGTCATGGTTTACAACGATCGTCAACTTTAAGGTGGGATCTGTGAGTTTTACACATGATTTTTTTGTCTTGCCCATATTGGGAATTCCAGGAATCGAGACTATATTTGGTTTTGATTTTATAATGATTAATCAAATATCCACTTGCAGGTAAAAAGATAGAAGACCAGTAAAAGCAGGATATTGCATTTTGCCAATAGAAAGTCATGAGAGAGTAAGTTCTTCTGTGGGAAAGGGGAGACAAGTAGGTAGGGTAACAGTTGTGCCTGAAAGAGAAGTGTTGCATCCCCAAACACGAGCATATCAGTGACCTGATGTCAGCCTCTCCCGGAAGGAACTAATATCGTAGTTAAACCCAATGACAAATGGGCACACATAGTCTTAGAAGGTTTAGCAGAAATAAAAGAAAACAGAGTGGATATTACAATAGTTAATTTGTCTAATAAAAGAGTATCGACTGTGTAAAGTGTGTTCACAAACCTTTTTATAATAAAGTGAAAAATCCCATGTTCCGATGTCTCATTATCTGTCGACATGGGATATAATTATTCTAGATAAGCAACAGGGATTAAAAGTTTATTAGAGTTTAACATAAAGGGGTTTGACCACATAGTAGGTAAAGCTAACAAAGTAGCTGATGCCCTCTCTAGAGGTGCAGTAATAGGAGTAACAACTCGGGCACAAAACTGGAATAAAGAATGAACGCATAATAATAAAGGACCCTATAAAAATAGAAAACGGGATGTGAAATCATGCGAGGAGCAATCAGAAAATGAGATCCACAAAAGAGAGAGAGAGAGAGAGAGAGAGAGAGAGAGAGAGAGAGAGAGTGTTAGTGGATATGTTGGCGAGAGGGAGAAAGAAGGTTAGTGGATATGTTGGCAAGAGAGAGTGAGATGGAAGTAGTGAACATAAATGTGTGTGGATGGCCGAGGATATGACCAGGGGTGTCTAGAATGAGTTCCCTGATGATGAAGGTGTGATTGACCTAGGAGATTGGGACGTAAATGAAGTCCGAGAGGGAGAGAAAAAAGTGGATTGAATGGAGAGAGTATGATCAGTGATTAAAGGGGAATCGGAGAGTTATCCATCATTTCTGAATGGGCCTCGTGAGAATTTTTTTTTATAGAGAATGATGTCTTATATTGTACTTACAAGAAGAGGGGACAGGAATTTTGAGCACAGGTAGTTCTTCCTCCCTCTTTAATTGATCAAGCCATCCACATTGTACATGCAAGTCCGTATGCAGGGCATTTGGCGATTGATAGAACGTTAAGGAGACCATGTGAATCCTTATTTTGGTTAGGAATAAAAAAATCTATAGAAAATTGTATAAAATTTTGTCACGCTTATAACTGTTCCAAAGAACATAAAAAACCTGTACTGGAAGCAAGAGAGTAGCCTGTTATTCTTATCAAATTTTATAGAGTGCATATGGATGTGGTAGGACCATTTTCTACTGGTAAAACACAACGTAAGTATTTATGTGTATATGTGGATCCATACACTCATACTTACGCAATGTTGGATATATCAGCAAATTCATTAGGCCAGGCGCTGTGCTCTTTCATTACTATGTTTGGTTGCCCGAAAATTTTGATAAGTGATAATGGTCTCGTGGTGAAATCGGTCACAGACTTGATGGAAATTGAACAATTTTCACTGCCCGCTTATAGGACTTCAGCTAATGGCTATGTGGAATTACCTAATAGGGAGGTGGTGCGAACTTCAAGTTATTTAGTGTCTGATGACCCCTACATTGGCACGCCATGCTTCCTACAGCTGAACTAGCTTTGAACATTGCTTATAATGCCTCGGTCAGGGACACGCCTTTCTTTTTAGTGTGTGGACTGAATCCTGTGTTACAGTATACAGTCTTGATTAATTGACAACAGTTGCCAAATTCTTCAACTGAGCGATACTGTGTCTATTTACTAAATCTTTTAAAGGAGCGTTATGAGCACCACTGGAAGGTTTTTGAAAAGAGCTAATGATTAACAGAGCTCAAATTATGATGGTTGCTTCAAACCGCACCAGTAAGAGTATTTGTGGGCGATCATGTGTATTTAAAACCGTTACAACCTAGGAAACACAAAATAGAGGCAGTGTATTTGGGTTCAAACTGAATAAAGATGGTTAAATCAAATACAGTAGTGATACAAATCATTATTAAAGGCGCTTTGTCTGAACATCATTAGGCACACACACAGTACATGTGGTTCCGTAGAAGGTAGTTTTCCTTTCCCTTGCATACGCGACATTCTTCGAGTTGATGAGTAGGATTTTTTTTTTTTGCTGTTGGTGTTTGAACAAACCTCATTTCTTCTTATGAAGTGAACTAAATAAACTTGATGATAACAATGTGTTCGTATGTCGGTGCTTAATGTTGAAGTAGAGTGATAATTTTGCTGATTGTATCAATATATATGAAATACTACTGAGTGAAACTAAATATAAACAGAGAGAGGTCAAATAAGTCAGACTTATATGATTCCTGGTTGCTGGGACGGGGGTGGATCCCAAAGGGCAAGTGGCTACAGGATTAAAGCTCAGCCTAGAAGAAAGGCAGTGCTAGAGAATGTGTAGATGTGAATACCTTATAATCAGATTTATAAGAGAAGGGCGGGAAGCTGAATAATTTTCTCAGGAAAACGGTTAGTGGCCACAGATTGATTGTTACAAATATAGTGTGGTGGTAATTTTAGAAATGGTATAACAGTGATGGTGAGTTGTGTTGCGAAATTGTGCCATAAACCTGGACAAGTAAAATCGAAGGTTGAAGGAATATCTATTCCTACCCTATTCCGTCTGAAAGGCCACTATTTCCCGAA
>NC_090741.1:21601393-21603893 GCF_036898095.1 Palaemon carinicauda
ATTTTGTAAAACATAGAACAATTGGGGGATTGGTATCAGGAAATTTGCTGACATAGAGCTGTCAGATGACGCTGTCCTTATTAGTAAAACACAACAAGACTTTCAAAGATTGCTTACCAGAACGCATGAAATATCACATGAGGTTGGAGTCAAGATAAATAGAAGATAGACAGTGATGGTGGAAACGGAATATGCAATGGAATAATATCGTTGGAAAGAGAATGGAATAATGAGGTGGAATAATCTAAATATTTAGGAACTATCTTCTGTAATACAAGATCCTTAGAATTTTAGTTAAATGGAAGATTGAAAAAAAAGAAAATAAACCAGTGGCTAGGTTGAGTAAAGTTTGGAAGCCCAAGGCCTACATGGCTAAGGTATATGAAGCGTGAAGTTAGAGATGAATAATGGATAAGCATTGATTTAAAAGCTCAGGTTAGAGATGAGAGGCGCAATCTAACTGAAGTCCTTTGTGTCAATTAGTGTTGGAGGAGATAATGATAATGATATATATATATATATATATATATATATATATATATATATATATATATATATATATATATATATATATATATATATATATATATATTTATACAAACATATATACATATATATATATATATATATATATATATATACATACATATATATATATATATATATATATATATATATATATATATATATATATATATATATATATATATATATATATATATACACATATATTAGTATGAAACCAATGCAACGACTGACACCCCTATTGAATTCGATGTGGATCTTCCGTTATTGTCGGGTTGACCAAATTTAATTTCAATAATTGCATTTTGGATAAGTATACTTATAAACAACGAAAGACCTCCTCAACTCTGGAAGGGTGCCCTTGAACATGACAAGTTTACCCAGCATCGATATGTTGATTTTAGGATTATATTAAGAAAAAAAAATCATCAAATATTGGCAAATTAAGAAAAAAAAAATCATCAAATATTGGCAAACTTCGTAGTCCCTGTACATGTTTGAAGTCATTTGCCTAATCCACAGTTGATGACACTATGGCTCAAGTTCAATGCCACTTTGGTAGAATTTACATAATGTAAATATAATAGGAATTAGAAAATGTTAGCCTCTCGTAATGCTCCATTTTTTTTTTCTTTTTCTACCATAAAACTTTGTGGTATAAATATTCAGATTTGCACCCATTGTACGAGAATTATTTGGACTTCGAGAACTCTCGGCAAAACCCAATACTTCACTTTTCTCGTGAGAAGACAATAGTGAAGTTTCCTCCTATTAATTATAATACCTAAGTGAAAATTTTAGCTTTAAATTCCAAACAAATGTTACTTACACTAACTCACAGAGAAATGGAACACGAAATAAATGAATAGCCAAGAATTCACCATCATCTCTTGCCACGTCTATTGACGCACAGGGTCTCAGTTAAATTTCACTAAACGTCTCTCTCTCTTCAGGTTTTAAATCAGTACATCTCCATTCATCATCTCTTACTTCCTGCTTCTTAAACCCTCAGCCATGTAGGCCTGGGTCCTCCAACTCTACTAGTGCCTTGTGGAGCCCAGTTGAAAGCTTGGTGAACTTATCTCTCTCGGGGAGTGCGAAGAGCATGCCCAAACCATCTCCATCTAACCCTCACCATAATTTAATTCGCATATGGCACTTGAGTAATTTCTTATATTTCCCTTTGTAAACCTGTCCTGCCATTCAACTCCCAATATTTATCTGTGAGCTTTTTCTCAAATCTACAAAATATGCTAAATAAGAGGAAGCATACCTAATTTTAGAATATACTTTCTAAGAGTCAGATTCCTATAGGATACAAGAAGTTGTGTTGTTAAATCATAATGTCATGATGCATCGTCACATGAACTTTCAGTAAATTTGATTAAAACGATTATTTTTAAATGTCGATCTGAATGAATGAATAATTGATAATTATCTGGTATAGTAATAATCTAAAATATCCAGATCTCTAATGGATGATATAATCAAGAAATAAAATCTGTTCCTTATTTCTTAATGATATGTGATTACTTGGAATATTTGTTTATTAATTTCCTCTACATATACCTACATAAATAGATAAGAAAAATAAGAGATAATATTTACAATAATCATTATCATTATATTCAGTTATATATTGCACTTGGAGATCATTTCCCAAACCAGAAATCAAGGACAATCATGCAAAAAAAATCCCAATATAGTTTTGGCTAACCAAAATTATGACAAATAATTGTTCATTCTTTGTCTCCTCTTTTGTGTGTAGGTTTTTTTTTTTTTTTTTTTTTTTTTTTATTAATTTTACTGGAGTCTTCATCTACGTTTGCCATTGATAATCATCACGAATGAGCTTTTTGTTTATTATTATGTTAGTTTAAAAACCATCAGAGACAAAAAGGAAAAAAAAAATACATCAAACTTAGGATTATTCTAACATTGAAATTTCATCGAAAGACACTTTTCAAAACAGAAA
>NC_090741.1:21618893-21626393 GCF_036898095.1 Palaemon carinicauda
CCAAGAACACTGCCCTGTTTAACACCAGATATAGCAATCCTATACTCACTTTGGTGACCATCAGCAAAAACTCTTTGAGATTTATTACTTAAAAATTAAAAAATAATGCTCACCCACTCCCACCTATTTGAGTTTTTTGGAAAATGGACCTCATGATTAATATGGTCGAACGCTGCAGTAAAATCAAGGCCAATCATAAAAACTTCCTGCCCATAATCAAGGGATTTATGTACAGCATTGGAAATTGTAAGAAGGGCATTACTTTCTACAAGACTTTTACAAAAACCAGATTGCATATTAGGGAACAGATGATTACCTTCAGCAAACCTATTAAGACGTTTTGCCAAAAGACGTTCAAACACTTAAGATGATACGGGAGTTATGGAAACTAGGCAGTAATAAGTTGGGCTTGAGCTACCATAAACACATTTATAGAGTGGAGTAACATTACCAAATTTCCAACAAGTGCTACGAGCTCCTCTTCTTCCTTACTTGTGCAAAATAACAGATAACTTTAGAACTAAGAAATCTTCAGTCTTTATAAAATAACCAAAAGCATCAAGGTCCAACAACAGAGCTTTAATTTCTCGAAATCAAAAAGCTGAACTAGTTAGTTTATTCTCAGGAAAACAGATGAGGAAGTTGAAGTTTCTCACTACATCAGCCAAAAGGGTTTCCTTTTTCTTTGGACAGTGAGTGACCGTGCCATCTGGTTTGAGTAAAGGAGGAACTGTTGCATCTACACCAAAGAGTGCAGTTTTAAGGGTAGTCCACCAGATATATCCATGGGTTGTACCAGAAAGTGTTTCTTTCCTGGTTAGATTGTATTCCTTTTCAGTTGAAGCATAAAATCTGAGCAAAATCTCTAAACTGAGTATAGTTATTCGAGGTCATATCTAATCTGTTACCCTTCCAAAGATGAGAGGCCTCCGTCTTCTCCAAATAAGCACGTCTTAAAATCTTCATTGAACCATGGTTTTTCCTTCACTTGGTATATTAGCACACGAATAGGGATATCCCTATCAATTATGTTCACTAGATTCCCATTCAACGGGACAATAGAATCAACACTACCACCCAATTATGACCAATTCAAACCCACAAGATTATGCAAAATCCCATTTCAGTCTACTTGAGATTTCATATAAATGCTCCTCAGTCTTCACTACTAATGAAATCAAGGCATGGTCAGATGTCCCGACTGGAGAACCAACTTGTTATAACGCCAGGGGAGTTAGTGTATACAAGGTCCAAGCAGTTTTCAGACCTGTGGGTAGCTACACTTATGATTTTCTCACAGCCTGAATCAGAGGCAAAGTCTAAAGCTCTAAAACTATGGCGATCAGTAGGAGGAACAGAAATTAACCACTCCCTATGGTGAGCATTGAAATCACCAACAAAGACAAAAGAGCCCTTTCTATCATCATCTTGTATCTTAGCCATAATGGTAAGAAGACAATCGAAGATAGAATCATCCATGTCTGGATTATGCCTATCAAAAACTTGTATTACCTGAATCTCATGATATCAACATTCATAACAGGAATTATGAGAGGCAAGTTACTCAGTCCTAATATATTCTGCAATACAGAAGACGGCATTGATGAAATTTAGGACGTACTGGTAACAGATTTCGCTTAATGTCCGCAGAGCATAAGAATGTATGCTGATAAAAAGGATACACCATACTTAACAAATAGATAAACAAGAATGATAACGAAAATTATCTGCTTTTAGGAAATATAGATAAAGTGATTGATCAAACCCATAGACTATAGGATGAAAGTCAGAAAAACTGGTCAACATGGAGGAGCCGATACACCAGAAAGGATGGTTTAGAGAAGAAACAGAATCAGATAAGGAAACGAAAACATCTAGATAAACCACCAGGCATCCATATCCCTTCTATTAAGCCTCCACAACACACCATTTCAAAAAAAAAAAAAAAAAAAAAAACAGTAAGAGAAAAAAGATAAGATAAAATAATGTGTCCGAGTATACCCTCAAGCAAGAAAACTCTAACCCAAGGCAGTGGAAGACCATGGTACAGAGGCTATTGCACTACCAAAGACTAGAAAACTATGGTTTGATTTGGGAGTTTCCTTCTCCTAGAAGAGCTGCTTACAATAGCTAAAGCATCTCTTATATCCTTACCAAGAGGAAAATAGCTAGTGAACTATCACTTTACTGTAATTACCCCTTTGAGCGAAGACGTGTTTGGTAATTTCAGTGTTTTCAGGTTTGTGAAGAAAGACGAGAATATGTCAGGAATAGGCCAGACTATTCGATGTATTTGTAGGCAAAGAAAAAATAAGCCGTAACCAGAGAGAGGGATCCAATGCATTACTGTCTGGACATTCAAAGGATCCTATAACTCTAGCGGAAATATCTGAATGGGTGGCTGTTGCCCTGGCCATATATATATATATATATATATGTATATATATATATATATATATATATATATATATATATATATATATATATATATATATATATATATCATTATCATTATTATTTTTTTAGATACAGCATTCTTGTGGCCTGGGGCAAGGTTTCCAACATGATAAATTGAACAGGGGAACAAGTCTTTCTTGGAAGTGAACCCTCTCTCAGCTAACTCTGCCCAATAAAAAAAAGAGTATCTCTATTTCAAGAAGTTTCATGTACATTCTATCCACGTGAAAACATAAAAAACCACATAAGCCCTCGTGTTGTTACCTCGTATGGCTCATACAGCATAACTAAACGAGATTACATAAGACTTCGTAACAAAATATGTGAAATAAAAAGTTATTTCTTAAAATAAAATAATGTAAATTTACATATACTGAATTGAATTTAAAAGTACAATGGAATGAATGACGAAAATCATATTCAATTTACATACCTTACTTAAACTAGACTAGTATTGTAAGATAGCACCCCCCCCAAAAAAAAATAATATTTATTCTGAGCCTGAATCCTCCGATTTAACCCAAGATAGATGATCTGCAACCACGTTATCTTTACCTGGTATATACTTTACAATAATAGAATATGGTTGCAAACCTAATGAACACCTGGTTAACCTTTAATTATTATTCTTTATCCTATTAACAAAAGTTAAAGGGTTGTGATCTGAGTTAACTGCATTTCTTCATTCTGTGGTCTGTTCACGTAAACTTCAAACTTGCTTATTGGTGTAATTAGCCCTAGCAGTTCCTTTTCAACCATCGAGTAGGCTCGCTGATATTTCTTCAGCTTTGACGACATAAAACAAACACGGTGAAGAATTCCTTCCTTGTCTTCTAGTGATAGGACAGCTCCAATACCACTGTCTAACGCATCCACTTGGATAAAGAATTTCTTGTTGAAATCCTATTGCTCGCAGTATTGATTTCAAAGTTAATATGACTTGTATCCTGTCTTAGAATTCCCGGTACTCGCTTGTTCATAAAAATTTTTTCTTGGGGCTAGTCAAATCCGTCAAGGGAGCGACTAGAGCTAAAATGTTCAGTCAAAAAACTCGGTAAAATCCTGCCATCCCTCAAAATCGTTGTAGTTATTTCCTCATTGTGGGGGGTGCGGCTTTCCTTATTCCTTCAACGTTAGTGTATGCTGGGGATTTGTCATTTTCCAATTTCAAATACTAAGTACCAATTTCACTCTTCTTCAGGTTAATCGTCAGTTGTGCTCCTCGCAGCTTTAAGAATACCTTCTTCAGGATTCAGAGGTGTTCTTCCCAGGTCGATGATTATATCACAATATCATCAAGATATATGGCTACTTCTTCAATCGACCCTAGAAGGTTATCCATCACTCTTTGAAAGGTAGTGGGAGCGTTCATTAGACCAAATGTCATGATGGTGTATAACCCGAAAAGGGTTATAGAAGCTAATAACAATTTTTTGTTGATGTCCAAAGGTATTTGGTAATACCCTTTTAACAAGGTGATCCTAGAGACAAACCTCGCTTGTCCCATTGGTCTATGAGAGGCAAGGGATAATTATCGGCTACACTGATCGAATTCAACTTTCGGTAGTCCGTACATATCCTGAAAGATTTGTCTGTTTTTTTTTTCACGAGCAAGTTTAAGGGCTATAACTTTGTTCGGCTAATCTGTTTTGTAACAAATAATTCACTTCATTTCTCATGACTTCTTGATAATACGGCGACAATCGATAAGCATGTTGTTTGAAAGATTTTTCCGTGGTTTTGAGATGTATCTCACGCCTCGACAAGTTGGTTCACTTCAGGACGTCCGAGACAACATCAAGGAAACTTTTAATCAATCGGCTTGATTCCTCATGCTGCTCCTTGTTCAAATGAGTTGATTTCTCTTCAAAGTTCTTAGTAATAGACAAATTATTTACTTTGCTTACCAGCCCTAACTCATATCCATCGCCGTCTTCTATAATAGGAATGGTTTGTGACATACACACCTGTGAAGCTTCCGTCTAGTTTCCGTTTAAGTTTGGCTTCAATAACTTAACATGTACCTTTCTTTGGCATTTTCTTCTTCCTGGGGTTTTAATAATGTAGGTCAAGTCACTGACCTTCTCCAAAATCCAGAATGGTCCTTGGAACTTGTTGGTGAGTGGGAATCACCCTATAGGTAAGGAAACCAACACCTGTTGTCCTACTGCAAACTGTCTGTTCTTACTTTTCATATCAAACCTTTTCTTCATTTTTAATTGACTCCTTTTCAGACTTTCTAGAGAAAATTTCCCAATCTCTTCGATCCTTTTCCTCAAATTCTTGACATATTCTCCATCCGTTTCCTCTCGATCCATTTTTCTGTTAACATTATAATTGGTCCTCATACTTCTAGTCAAACACCAGTTTATTCGGACTACATCCCATGCTTTCTTGATAAGCATTGTGTACCTCAAATAGCATCAACGGTAGTCCAATGTCCCATTCATTTCCTGTTTTGTTACAGTACTTTGTCAATATACTCTTCAGGGTTTGATGACACCAATCTAATTCACCTTTGGTCTCCGGGTGAGAAGCTGTAGATGGTTGTTGTTTCGCATCCAACATTTTCATCACGTCCTGAAACAATTTTGACGTAAAATTTGTTCCTCGGTTACTCTGAACGATTTCTGGAATACCAAACTTAGTAAAAAAGTCTAGTAACTTCCTGGCAACTACTTTGGCAGTGATATTCCTGATGTGCATGGCTTCAGGGTATCTTGTCACTGGACACATAAAGGTTAACATATGTTCATGATCTTTCTTCATCCTTGGTAATGGTCCCACATGTTGATCATTACCTTGCTGAAGGGTTCTCCTCGTACTTCAATCACGAGTAAGGGAGCTATCTTGGTGTACTCGTTAGTCTTTCCAGCCATATGCCAAACGTGACATGCACAGCAAAACTGGCTTACATCTTTATGCATGCCAGGCCAAAAAAAAGTTTTTCATAATCTTCTCCGTTATCTTCCTTATTCCCAAACGTTCAGTTTCATGCGCTACGGAGATCACCTGTCTTCTCAACGGTGCGGGAATCAATATCTGATGATATATCCCCCATTCGGTCTTTCCAAAGATATCGACGGGTCTATGCTTCCTCATAAGAAGCCCATCTTTAAAATAATAACAAGTGGGAGACTGCAGCACCGCCGTTTCATCCACCTCATGGTACAATAAATCTGTTAACGTGGCCTCCTTCTGTTGCAATCCTATCAGCCTTCTCTGACTCACTTGTCCAACATTTAATGATGAGTTTTCGATTTCTTCAAAATCCATTGCTTCCTTTTCTTCCTGTTCATTCATCTGTCTTTCCTCTTCTCTCGGTCTTACTCGGGACTTCCCCTCTTGCATACTATCATGGAAATCCTCTTTTTCTTAAAATAAATCCTCCATGTACATCGCTCCTTCGTTTTCTCTTCCTTCTTCTGCAGCCACCTATTTCGTCATACTCCTAGTCGTCACACAGCTAGGAAACAGATACGGTAGTCCTTTTCAAGTTCAGTCGAAAGACTATATTTCTATAGTTTCTCTGTTACAATGGGACCAGGCACAAACGATACTTCAACAACCTCATTACTCAACAGGACTCCTACACCTTCGACAGCCAATGAATCCATTACTGCAAAATCAAAATAAACTGTCACCAACTCGCAGGACAGTTTCAAACGGCAAAGAGGGGTAACTTACTCTTTTCCTATTCCCTTCAAAGTGACCGAATCTCATGAGAGAGACTGTTTTACCAACGGGTGTATACCTCGTGTCACTACACTATGGTTATAACCTGTATCGCGCAATATCTTGACCGGGATATGCCTACCCCCATCTGTTATGGCTAACATTCCTTCATAAAAATACGGCTTGAAGGCATCCATGCTGTTTGTGGTTATCCCGTTCATCGTATAAACATTTCCTGGCATATTTTCCTCGTCTTTCTTTCCTGTTTGTTTCTTCATCTTCGCATTCTATGAAGTTAAATTATTCTTAACTACTTGGGTGACTGATTTCGGTTAATTTGACCAACATTACTCACAGAGATGGCCTCTCTTGCTACACATATTACAGACTATATTAACCTTCTGCACATCTTTCACAATATCTGAAGGAGGACGATTCGAAGATGGTTGCTGTGATATTATTGCATCGTGCTTTGGAACAGTACATGTGGTACTTCGGCTGTAACTATTAAACTTGTTCACATAGTTATTACTGAACTAGTTTTCATGGTTCAGTGAATACTACACACTATGCTTTATCAAGTTTTTTCACTTCTCTCCCTCTCTCTCAAGTATGTTCAAATAAGTTCAAGAATTTCTCGTAAGTAATGCTCCAGCACTACCAATTCTTCTAAATCCGCCATCTCTCTCATGTCAGCAGCCTCTATCCACCTCTTAAAACATCAGCGTGCCTCAAACTTCGAAGTCTTTCATTATAATATTTAGGGGCCATCTGATGCACTTGTAGCATGTTCCTTTTAACTTCTTGATACTGCTTCCTCTGGTCCTGAGAAAAGGCAAGATATTCCCTGTATCTTTTCCTAATCAAAACACTCTGTAATAAAACAGACCATTTATCTTCTGGCCATTCGATCGCCAACACGACCGTTTCAATATGATTGATAAACTACTCCGGAGCATCTGTGAGTTTTGGAATTAACCTCGGGGCGTTCATCATATCAAACACGGGATCATGCAAAGTAGGGGTCATCTCTGTCTGTGTTGCCATCATTGCAAGAGCATTCAACAGTTCCAGTTCCCTTACTGGTCTCGCTAGTTCTATCCTTCTTTATTCCCTTCTTCTCTCTCGTTCATCTCGTCTTGAAATTTCTCTTGCTTCCATTTCCCTTGAATGTTTTGCGATTTTTCTGGCCTCTTTTCTCTCTCTTTCTTTTTGTTCTCTCTCTCTTTTTTCCGGTCTTGTAATTTCTCTTAGCACTTCTCTCTCTTGTTCTTCCCATACTGCCATCATCTTCAACTTAATCAAATTATCTTCTGCTAGAATTCGTCGAATCTCAGCCTTTACATTCTTTTCTGCTTTCACTCCCTC
>NC_090741.1:21636393-21643893 GCF_036898095.1 Palaemon carinicauda
GGTAAAAGGGTTAAGTACGTATAGTGTTTTGCTTTCAAACGTGGTTAACGATTTCTATCTAGCATATATTGTGTATAGTGTGTTCAAATGTCAATGACTCAATTGAATGCTATTTCAAGTGCATTGTGTTAATATAAGTACTTTTATCATAAAATTCTGTAACACCCTGTGAGATTGAAGTTAAACTGTGAAGTGCATTTACTTTGCATAACTGTTCGGCTATCTCGTTTGATGCAAGATATGAGTGTAACAGTAACATTTATGTAAGTTTCATCTAGTGTTTAATAATTTGAATGTTAAAGTGTTAACTATTTTCATCATTTATGAAAATTAATAATTTTTATAAATTAATTTGTAGTGAAATAAGTGATTGTATAATTTTTCATGGAGTAAAATTTTTTTGTCTTAGTCTAAGGTTTTCTTCAGATTTAATATTTTGAGTAATTTCATTTTGGTGTTAATTCTTTTTGCATTATTGTAAATTTCTATAGAATTTTGTTATTATTTTAAAGTGCGTGATATTTCGATCACCAATATTTCCTACAGTGCTTTATTTGTAATTTCTGACTAAGAACTAAAGTAAGAAGTTGTTTTTGAATAGTTCTTACAAAGTAGTTACCCAGTTTTGTTTGGAGTGTTACGTAAGAGACCTTTGGATATCTAGAGTTATTATATATTGCCGTCTGAGAGTTGTGTAATAATCTTAGAGCTCGGGTATTATTTTTCTCAAGTATAAAAGATTCACGTAAAATAAATATATATAAATACACACTTATATATATATGTATATATATATATATATATATATATATATATATATATATATATTTATATATATATATATATATATATATATATATATATATATGTATATATATATAAATACATATATATATATATATATATATATATATATATATATATACATACATACATATACACATATATGTATATATATATATATATATATATATATATATATATATATATATATATATATGAATAATTATGAATAATTAAAACAAATATTTTCAGAACAAAAAAACATATGAGTAGTTTTTTCATATATAAACTATAAAAAAGAGATTCATGTCCATCTGTTCAACATAACTGCATTCGCTGCAAGTTTGAACATTTGAAGTACTCTCGATTCAGCTACCTCATTTGGAAGATATTCCACAACTTGTCACAGCTAGAATAAAACTTATAAAATACTGTGCAGTATTGACCCTAATAATGGAGAGTACATGCATTAGAATTTACTGGATACTGGTACTCTCTTGAAAGATCTGAATACCAGGATAATCAGAATTATGAAAAATCTTATACAACATGCATAACGAACTAACAGAACGACGGTGCAGAGGATAATATCTAGATCAGGTGTAAGAAACTTAACAGACCGTAAGTTTCTGTGCAACCAATTAAAATGAGATTCATCTTCTGAAGACAAGACAGAAGAACCCTAATTGAAACAAGGCAGAATGAAAGAGTTAAAACACTTCTTCAAAATAGACTGATAACCGAAATTCTTCAAAGTCTTTCTTATTATGCACTTTTCTGCGTAATTGAAGGAAATCACCCATATCTTGAGAATAATTGAAATTCATAGGCCAAAATGTGATCTAAACTATCCTGAAAACATATTTCCCAAAGCAATCGATATTGTGTATTTTCACTTTCCACAGTATTTTCCGTGGGTAGAGATCCATTTATTTGTAGATCATTGTACTATTTAGGCCTTTAGGTATGGTGAAAGTGGGCAAATTTCGTATGAATAAATACAAAAACACAATAATCAATAAATATCAGATCGGATAAACTAAATGCAAAGATCGGTGTAGAAAACAAACCATCAAATTCAGAAGAGAAAATGTAAATGGAGGTAGCAAAGTATATGTAAATTATGGAATTCGATATGTCAATAAATAGAGCTAGTAATAATAATAATTATTATTTTATTAATAATAATAAATAATTATGACAATAATAATAATAATAATAAAAATAATAATAATAATAATAATAATAATAATAATAATAATAATAATAAAAACTCTTATTATTATTATTATTATTATTATTATTATTATTATTATTATTATTATTATCATCAGTAATAATAATAATAATAATAATAATAATAATAATAATAATAATAATAATAACCTTGTCTGATAAAGAATTATCAGCCGCTAGTTGGAAATCATATAAAAAGGCATCTGTAATCTGAAAATTGAAATTTTTATTCCACTGTTGACAAAAATTTGTACTCCAAGTGAAAATGTATACGTACTGAACTTTTCATTATTACATAGCTTTAATTCTTTTTCTTGAACAAGATATAAGATCACCTTAAACACAACATAAAAAAAATTATATTTCCTTCCATATTTCAAGAAAAATCCTGTTTCTATTGAATTTTTAATCTTTAATAGAAACTTTAGATAATCGTTTGTTGCTTCTGATGGATAGAACGACGCCCTACCAAAATGTAAATAGGCTACACGTATTTGTCTTGTTTATGCTTAATGAGCGTATGTATAAATGAAAAATATAGAATGCTCTCTCTCTCTCTCTCTCTCTCTCTCTCTCTCTCTCTCTCTCTCTCTCTCTCTCTCTCTCTCTCTCTCTTCTATAAAATTTTGAAACTACCTTTTTGATAGGAACTCATAAGGATATATTTCTTAATCAATGAACTCATCGTTCGTGATGAATAATTCCCCTCTGATAAGGGTGTCCTGCTCTTCTTAGAAAGCTACTAGAAGGACAGCTACTGCGCTGTATTTTTCTTCTATTAACTGCTAATAATTAGAAACTGCTGTCTTGCAGCTGAATTATTTAGTCAAAGGATAGACCCAACGCAAATAACTGTTATTGATGACTGCAAAGGCATGTGATTGAAAAACAAAACCAGCGCCAAGTTATAAACCATACCTGATGAGTTGTCCCCTTATAACTGCGGGGAAGAAGAAGAAGAAGAGGTTCGTCATGAATACTTAGAGGTTTTCAAAGGGGAAAATAAACATATCACTACTCATTCTCATGGATTGCTTGCCCTCTATAATTTTCTTTTCATGGTCATTTCTTTTAACTCTTGAATACCTTTTCCATGCCCTTCAGTTCGTCTAGCACTAACTTCCTTTTCTGTCCGCTGTTTCATTGTCCGTCTTTTTTACCTTCTATAATGTCCTTCAGTAAGCCATCTACCCTGAAATGTGTCTTATCCAGTTTTTCTGCCTTCTCTTTGTTGTTGTAATTAGGGTTCTCTCCTCTCTAACTATTCTTAATATTTTCTAATCTATCTTTTCATCTCTTCAAATTATTATCAGCATCCTCGTCCATATCCATATTCCAAATGCTTCCAGACGTTTCTAGCTCCTGGCTTTTATAGTTCTGGTTTCATAACTGTACATTCCTACACTCCATATGAATTCTTTTACAAATCTTATATCGGGATCCATACTAAGTTTTCCCGTTAATGTTCCTCTCTCTCTCTCTCTCTCTCTCTCTCTCTCTCTCTCTCTCTCTCTCTCTCTCTCTCTCTCTCTCTCTCTCTCTTGAAAGCTACCTTACCTAGGGCTCTTCTGCTCTTAAAATCTGCACTGCATTTTCCTTCTTGTTATAATTCTTCCCAAGTAATTGAAATAATTGACTTTCTCTACAGCAGTGGTTCCCAAACTATCTTAGCTGACGCCCCCTTTTTGCTTCCAGTAGACCCGTACGGCCCCACTCCTCTCTTTTTTGTTATATGAAATGATTCTTACATTT
The DNA here is from genome assembly GCF_036898095.1 of Palaemon carinicauda. NCBI lineage: Eukaryota > Metazoa > Arthropoda > Malacostraca > Decapoda > Palaemonidae > Palaemon > Palaemon carinicauda. The sequence continues at coordinate 21,640,165 of NC_090741.1, forward strand.
ATTTCTTAGCATTGTACAGGAAAACAGATTTCTGTTTGTATTACATTTTAATAATGAAAGCCACTCAAACAAATAATAGTACATTCCAGTAACTAAAAACGAAACATTTGGTTCAAAGTGAGCGAAAAAAAAGTTTGAACATTAGCAAATCGGCCAAATTGAGTTGCTATTTTAAGAATAGATAATTTGGAAACATGGCATATAATATTTGGAAATACTTATGAGACTATGGCACAATTTCTGGTCAAATTTAGTGAGATGGATGCAGCTGTTCTTTCAATGATTTTATTGTTCTATTAAACAAGTAATTTTGAGCAGATGATTTCACGCCCCCCTTGTATCATCCTCACGCCCCCCTAGTGGGGCGCCCCCCCCAGTTTGGGAACCACTGCTCTACAGCTTCATCTCTCTCCTCTTCTTATCATACTTATTTTTTTTTCCTTTTCATAATGTGTCTTGGCTTTATTTCATTATAGACATTGCTATTTTCTGCTCTTTCCTCCCCTATCTCTTATTTTACCCAGTTTTCCGATGTTTCCGTTTCCTGGTTCCTCCTTTTCCCACCTCCTCCCCTCAAACGAGTCAATCAGCATTCCTCCTAATTCCTACTTTTTGTTTCAATACTTTGAATAAACTCCGTCCCACATACACGCATCTCACAACCTACCGTAGAGATTGACTCTTTTTTCAGACATTCATCAAAAAGATATTCAATTATCTGCTATATCTATCATGTATAACACCCATTTCAGTAATTAGGTATAATTTCTAAATTAAATTAATGGGTGTTAATCTCCATCTGTATCCTACAAAAATATCAAATATGCATTAGGATTATATAGAGACGACAGAGAATCCCCGTTTCCTCCTTTTTAAGCAAGTTTTTTTTTTTATGTATTTCATCTATTTATAGCAATTGTGGAAACAGATGACAAGTACGCTGTGGAGTGTCCTATGCTCAATATCAGAATTATCTTTACATCCTTTGGTTTCGGAGAACGCAACACAAAACATTTGTTAAAGAAGACCATTCGAGGACACTGTATGCAGGACAGAAGTATAAATTGGATATTTTTCCCTCAACATAGACTCTAATGCACTTCACTGGGGGCCCAATTTGCATTCAAATAAAAGGTGTCATCCAGCCCTTTAGTGAATCTCTCGCAATCAGCAGATTTCTATTACAATTTCGCGTCTCGTCTCTCTCTCTCTCTCTCTCTCTCTCTCTCTCTCTCTCTCTCTCTGCCTTTTCCCTTGTTGAAACATGGAAATTCGGCGGCCGGAAAACTCATTCTCTACGCAACTCGTACCCACATTTTCCCTTTTGGCAAGTGGGTTTGTCAATTTGTGGCAGGCAGTTCTCTTTTACTGTACTCTCTCTTTCGATTATTTTCACTCAATAATTGCGTTTCCATATCTTGTCCATTTTGCATCTTTAACGGCTTGCCTAAATATAAAAAAAAAAATATATAAAAATCTATCTCTTGTATCTAATTGCTGAAACGTTCATACTATATTAGTATGAATTCAGGCTGTCACTTTGAACCGATTAACGCAATTGACGTCCAGAAATTTAACATTTCATTATGGTTTTATTTTCTCATAATCAGGTGAGAAAATTTCAACTAATGAATAATAAGGATCTTTGAATGGGAAAGATATAAAGGACCAATACAGCGTCGTATTTTTATGATTTAAGTTACATACATAAATCCAAATTTACATGTATAGATAAGAAAGTCAAGATATTTTGCACAAAGTTTACCGCTATGGTAATATATACATAAGAATACATAGTACCTTTGAGTAAGAATGCATTAAATTCTCCAGTATGGGTGTTCATGACTATAGTCCATCAGGTAGTTCCCAAATTTTGTGATTTGGTGTCAATCGGGTAACCATGGTATATTGATACCATATGAAAGCCCTGTTATTCAGGATTCCTTTATGCCTGGTAACACACTGGAATCAGTAGTTTTCATGTTCAAAATGCTCATTGAATAGTTTTTACTGAGCTTGTGCAGTCATAAGATATCAAACTTCATCAAACTTCTTTATACTCTTATACTTCAAGGGACACATGAAAATAAAAACTCGTTTCAGTCAGTTATAAAATGTCTTGTCTTATCAAAAATAAATGGATTATATAGATATATATGGTAATTGCAGTGAAGGTACCATGATAGATATCTTATGTCCGACAATAATAATGGAAACATTAGGAATAGTCAAGCTTGTAATTAATTATTCAGGGTATAACAAATGCATAAAGCTATATCACATTTGGGAAAATGACTGATTCAATTTAATTTTTCATATCATTTATCAAACTTGGACCATTAAAATTCAGCAATATTCTGTCTGTAAGTCCAATTTGGATCTGGCCAGGTACAGGTGTACCAATGCCCAATTACCACCAATAGAGTTACAGTTTATTGTTATGACGTGAAAGCTCAATATATCTGGATTTGATCACTGTGACTTAACAGTTTCCCTTCCCGTGTGTATGAAATAATTTTTTTGATATGCATGCCCAAGTTTGTCTGTTGCGATTGAAGGAGTTTACGTTCAGCTGGAAAAGATAACGTGACATATTCAATTCACATGGAAAAAATATGCTCGACTATAAGGTAATTATTTGCTATACACTTGTATTTAAGAAAGCATTCTTGTATTTGAGCAATAAGAAAGTTAATACTAATTAAGGAATTGCTTTTATGTGTAGTTAGGACTTGACTGGGAACACCTTAGTTATTCAGAACAGGGTGGGCCATGGTGTGTCATACACAATGATCGAGGAAAATGAAACTGCATTGTGGCTAAGGAAAATCTCTGCAGCCATTGCAAGTGTTGCTCTTCCAGAGAGTACTCATCCCCATGAGTTCACAACAGTCACAATTGACAACATTGACAGAATGGAGGAGACAATAACTAAAGATGAAACCTCACAGAGTAAATGCCATTACAGCACAACAAGAACATGACATTCCCAAATTTAAGCAAATAGCTTAAATATTGAAAACATTCCATTGCCCATTTATATATCAAGGGAGAGGACATGTCCATTTAGCTAGGATGCATTTGAAGCAGACTGATCAGATATCATCCAAACTTCCATGCATATGAACCTTGTGTAGTTCCTTGTTTGTCAAGTTGACTACTGTGAGCAAAACGTCATGAGCTGGACTGGATTCAACATTGTCATGAGAGGGGACAACCATATCTCTAAAGATGTTATTGGTTACCATTCAACAATAAACACACCTTTAAATGTGAATGAAATCTTGAACTAACCTTAATAAATCGTAGATCCACTTAAACTTGAGGAAATAGTGGGTGTATGTGACTAGGCTATTCACACACACAAACTGTAGAGATTACTTTGAAACATCCAGATCTATACCAAAAGGATATCTTTAAAAGGGGAGCCTTTCACACGATCTGAATTTTCGTCAGTTATTGGTATACGTTTCCAGAATGGCAGTTTTAGAAGCTTTCTCAATGATACATGGGTCATTGCTGAAGGGTCTATTAACAGTGTACTGGAGGGAGGACGATATAACAGAGGTGCCTGGTGCCAAAAAATATATGTACAAAGCTCTATTGTGATTGTAATGAAGGGAGTTTCTGGTTTGGATAGAAGAGTACCATCCAGAAATATAAACATTGCTGGAATCTGTACTAAAAGTGATAGAGGATCTCCATTATAACATATCTCATCAGACCTAT
>NC_090741.1:21648893-21653893 GCF_036898095.1 Palaemon carinicauda
TTCGGCACACGCTGCTTCATTGAAACTGCCACCCTTTGACAGCATGGAAGCATTCCTCTGAAGTCCAGTTTCCCATCAAGGGTGTGACTCAATCAAGCACCAAAGCATATTACGTTCTCACACAGTTCGCCAAGGATACTTTCCTGGCAATCTCCTATAAGCTTTGCAAACAAGTGGACACCCAATTATGCACAACACCATCAAAAAATATTTCCAGAGCAGTGCTCGCCATCGCCAGCAGCCCGCATAACCAGACTTTTCCGGCTCTCTCAAAAACCGATGGGGGAACAAAAGGAGTCGCTAGCCCCATGAGAGGTTACCAGTATAAATCGTCTGCAACCTACCGCATACGACTCTCATCGTGAGTTGAGCCTAGTTCGTGTCTTTCGTGGTATGACGCTTACCTGAAGCTGCATGCGCTGCCATAACCGATGTAGATATTTAGTCCATGAAGGAGCTGATGAACAAAGTCAATGCCCTTATGGACAGCCACTTCACCCCCTTCAAGACTTCCATGAATGCCTTCGGTCCGGATGAAGAGGACAATTATTCAACATTGACCGAAGCTGAGGTGAATGCAGTAGTACACAGATGGTCACCCTGTGATGTGCCGGAACAGCTGCTAAACTGACCACTACCCACCACTTGCTCACGCCCCAACCAATGACCTGACGGGTCAATTACTGAAGCCAATCGACCGCAGTTATGCTACTACCATTCCATATTTGGGGCTGCTATGAAGAAATGTTTAAACTTTTGTAAGTGGACAGAAAAGAGTGTAATAAGCCATTGTTCGTGGTGGAGGTCTTCCCTGTCACTAATATTCTTTTTTCTACTTGAGGCAAGTACGGGCGTACAATTTTTGGTAGACATGAGTGCTTGCTGTTCTCTTTTGCTAAGACAACTCACCAGGTCACAAGGTAGTTGTCTAAGTCAGTCAACGTCTACCTAGTAGGTGCCAACAGATCTGCGTTCCCCACCCACGGTTACGAGATCCTCACATATTTATTTGGAAGCATCAAATATCATTGGAAGTTTCTCATTGCTGACGTCACCTTGCCAGTCCTCAGCATGAATTTCCTCTCACACTGCCACCTCCTCGTTGATGTCGCTTACCAATGGCTAGTAAATGCAAGTCCTTACAGATCCACACCTCTTCAACCCTTCCCTCTGACCTACATGCCATATCAGTGCACACATGAATGCCTATGCCCACCTCGCCACGTTGTGCCTGGAAGTCTTAAGTCCACAACTTCACCAAGCCTGAGAGATTGCACGACATATGTAGGGTCTGGATCTGTGGCACGCCGTACACAGTCGACAGCACAGACAGAAATGACTCCTCCCAGGTACGAATCCGTGTTTAATGTCTCAGAAGCTCAGAGGTTAATTCCAAGGTTCACAGAAGAGTACCCAGATGAGTTCGTCGATCATTTTGAAACAGTCACATCGACAATGAAATTGCCAGAAGATAAATGGTCTGTGTTATTGTAGAGTATGCTCTTTGGGAAGGGCCGCAGTACTCACTTATCCTTTTCTCAGGAGCAGAGAATTAAGTATCAAGAAGTGAAGAGGAGCGGGCTGCAAGTTTATCCGATGACCCATGAATATTATAATGAAAGGTTCCTAAGTATGAAAAAGGACGAGAAAATAACTTTCCTGGATTATGCTTATAAGGTACGTTGATGTTTTAAGAGATGGACAGAGGCTGCTAACATAAAAGAGATGGTTGATTTAGAAGAATTGATAATACTAGAGCATTATCAACGAGGAATTCCTGAACATATCTGAACATACTTGAGAGAAAGAGAGAGATGGGTGAAGAAACTCTATTAAGCCGCTTCTCTGAGTGAAGATTAAAATATTACCAGTCGCGAACCTCATCGGGCACAAAGTTTCAACCTCAAGTATTCGCCGAACCATGGAAATCATTTCAGTAATAACTATGGGAGCAAGTTCAACAGTTACAATGGAAGTAGCACTGGTACTGTCCCTAAGCAGAATGCGGTAGTACCACAGCAACAAACGTTGAATCGTCCTCCTTCTAAAATTGTGAAAGACGTGCAGAAGGTTGATATTGTCTGTTTTAAGTGTGGCCAGAGAGGCCATATTAGTAAGGAATGTTGGTCAAACCAACTGAAAGCAGTCGTACAAGTGATTAAGGATAATTCGCCTTCACAGATTGCGAAGACCAAGAAGTAATCGGGAAAGGACGAAGAGGAAAATGAACCAGCTACAGTTTACACGACGAACAGGATGAACCCAAATAGCATGGATGCCTTTAATACATATATTCATGAAGGTATATTAGCAGCAATAGATGGGAGTGAGCAAACCCCGGTCAGGATAATGCACGACACAGGTTGTAAGCATAGTGTGGTAGTACGAGGAGTACATCCGTTGGTGGAACAGTCTCTCACATCGAACTTAGATATTTTGAAGGGAATAGGAGGTTAGGAGGTCACTCATATCGGCAGCTTGAAACTGTCATACGAATTGGTGATTTTGACTTTGCGGTAAAGGATTCATTGGCTGTCGAAGGAATAGATGTCCTGCTGGGTAATGAGGTTGGTGGAGCATCGTTCATACCTTATCCCATTGTAACAGAGAAACCATTGAAGTATAGTCCTACTACTGAATTCAAAAAGGACTACCCGTATTTGTTTCCTAGTTGTGTGACGACTAGGAGTATGACGAAGAAAAAGGCTGCTGAAAAAGAAAAAATCGAAAGAGCAATGAATTTGCAGGATTTGTTTTCCAAAGGAGAGGATTCCTTTAAAAGTACGCAAGCGGAAAATTCCCGATTAAGCCCAAGCAAAAAGGAATGAGAGACAAGTGGGCAAGAGGACAAAAAAGAAGAAATCGACGGAGCAGTGAACTTAGAAGATTTGTTTTCCAAAGAAGAGTATTCCCTTGATAGCATGCAAAAGGAGAAGTCCCGTGTAAGCCCGAGCGAAGAGGAACAACAGACGAGTGGACAAGAGGATAAAGAAAAAATGGACCTGGAAGAAATGAATTTGGAGAATATGTTTTACGAAGAAGAGGATTCCCTTGATTTATAAGCAAGAAGAGAAATCAAGAGTAAGCCCGAGCAAAAGGAGCGACACACGAACAGACCAGTAGACAAAGAAGAAGAAATGAACTTAGTAGAAATAGAAAATTCAACGTTAGAAGTAGGACAAGTGAGTTGTAAAAGGCTGATAGGATTGCAATGGAAGGATGTAACGTTAACAGAGTTTTTTTTTACCTTGTGGTGGACGAGACGAAGGCACAGCAGTCTCAGACCTATTATTATCTTAAGGATGGGTCACTTTTGAGGAAGCATACACTCACCAATATCCCATGGAATGCTGGAGGAGGATATATATGCAAATATTACTTTCCACACCGTTGAGAAGACAGGTGATCGTGGTAGTACACAAGACAGAACATATAGGGATAAGGAAGACAACGGAGAAGATAGTGAAACACTTTTTTTTGATCTGGCATGCATAAGAATGAGAGCCAGTTTTGCCGTGCATGCCACGTATGCCAAACGGCAGAAAAGCCCAACAAGTGCATAAAGGAAGCTCGCACATGCCCGATGGAAGTACGAGGAGAACGTTTCAGGAAAGGAACAAAGAAAATGATAGCAGAACAATGGAAAGATCAATAGAAAATGGGAGGAGAATATGTCAAGAATTTGTAGAAAGGATCAGGAAGATAAGGAAATTTTCCCTAGAAGGCATGAAGACGACGAGTAAAGGACAGACAAAGGAAATGTTTGGTAGGAGGAATACGAACAGACAGGTTGCAGGATCCTTCAGCAAAGGACCAGAGAAGATGTTAACAGGAAGAAGGAAGGATCGAGAGGAAATGTATGAAGGAAATGTTAAGTATTTTAGGAAAAGAAACAGCGAATTCAGGATATTTTCCCTACAAGACGGGAGAAGGAGGCAAGCACAAACAAAGAAAAGGTTTGGCATGAAAAGTGCAAACAAACAGGTTACAGTAGGATGGCAGGTGTTGGTCTACGCATCGAAAAGAAGATACCCTATCGCCAACAAGTCGCAAAAAACATTCCAGATTTTGGAGGAAAGCAGTACCGGACCTACGTTATCGAGATATTAGGAAAAGGGAAAAATCTGAGGAAGGCCATATTAACTTTGAAGCCAATGCTTCCTGCAATGGATTTTGCAGAGAAATTCCTTATCCAAGTGGATGCGTTGTACAACAGGATTGGAGCTGTCTTATTGTGAGAAAAAAAGGAAGGTATTCTTCACTCTGTGTGTGTTATGTCATCGAAGAAGCAATGAAACGGAACTGCTGGCACTGATCGCAGCAATGAACAGGTTTTTAATCTATGTGAGTCGAAAACAAAATGAAGAGATTATAGTATATTCCGATCACAATTCCTTAACTTTTGTGAATAAAATAAAATAAAATAATCATAGGTTAACTAGGTGGTCATTATGTTTGCAACTGTATTGTATTAATGTGAAGTATATATCAGGTAAAGATAACCAGCAGGTAAAGATAACACGATTGTATATTATTCATCTCGTGCTTGAATCGTTGGATTCAGACTGGAAGTAAGTAATCTTTTTTGGGGGGAGCCATCTTAAGAACCTGGTATAGTGTAGATTGAATATTGTTGTTTTTTGATAACTTTATTTATATTTCATATATTGTTTTCATTTATGCATTGAAGAGATGATACCTAGCCCGCGAAATGAGCCCTCTCATGTAGATCTAAGTATTTTATGTAAATTACATGAGGCTTTCACTGTGAATTTCATTGTACTTTTTATTCAAGTTAATATATGTGAATTTACAAATTTTTGTAAAAATTAACTTTTTATTTCACGTATGTTTGCTATGAAGTTTTACGTAGTCTATTTGAAAGAGTTGTAGGATTCATGCGATATAGGAACAAGGGCTTAGGCAATGTTCTTTTATATTTTATGAAGTATTGTGTCATGTTTGAGAGAGAGAGAATGTTCAGTAACATGTGCTTTGGA
>NC_090741.1:21668893-21671393 GCF_036898095.1 Palaemon carinicauda
ATAACCGCAACCACTAGGCCAAAATATATAAGTAGAGTAAAAAAAAGACATTACAGTTATAAAGATAATAGCCTGGGCTATGACTGGCCAAAAAGTTAGGATCAAGTTCTTGGCATGACTGGCAGTAAGTGGTTTAGGAGATTGGTGACGTAGGGCAGGAACTTATCTTACTATTTGGAAAGGAATGGAAGCATATGAAGCAGTTCTTGCTATCCGATAGAGGGCCACTAGTTCGATAGTTCACATCTATTGCATGCCTGATGGGGATGAGTAATAACCGACATATGCCACTCTTTGGTATCTTACTACCGGATTTCAATTAGCATGTTAAGTTTTTTTTTTTTATTGGTTTCTCACAGCAAAAAGAGATTCATCACTCTAGGAATCATGGACTTCTGACTTCCTGCAACCAACAATATATCAAGCTGGAAGGGCATGAAAGGCACGGGCTTTTCCCTCAGGCCTTACTATTTCTCTTGTACAGCAGTAAGGCATTACAAACGCATATGTCCAGGATGTACTAAAAGAGACTGATGTACCACTGTCTATCGTGCAAAGGAGTCTCTTAGAGGTAGGCATTATATACGCATATTATTATTATCATTATTATTATTATTATTAGTATTATTATTATTATTATTATTATTATTATTATTAATTACCAAGCTACAACCCTAGTTGGAACAAAGGATGCTATAAGCCCAGAGGCCCCAACTGGGAAAATAGCCTAGTGAGGAAAGGAAACACGGAAAAATAAGATATTTCAAGAACGGTAACTTGAAAATAAATATCTCCTATATAAGCTATAAAAACTTGAACAAAACAAGAGGAAGAGAATAAAATAGAATCGTGTGCCCGAGTGTACTCTCAAGCAAGAGGATGTACCAAAAGAGACTGATGTACTACTATCAGTCCTGCATAGGAGTCTCTTGGAAGTAGGGTAGCAAGTCAGACTTTTCCAATTCTACTCCTTGATTGAACTGGGACAAGGAATCTCTAAATCCTGCTTCCCATCGTACCGAGGGACTATTAGGGTTAACCCAGCATCCTACGGAGAAGGTAACAATACTACTATCCTTCCACCGTATAGTAAAACAGAAGGCCTCATGTTTTCCTCCAGAAGCAGTATTCTTGCGCTTATCTTTGAAAGATGTGAGTAGAGGATAACCGATTCTACTGGTTCTTGCAGAGTCCACATATCTACAGACAAAATAGTCCTTAATTGACCTACTCCATGAGACCAATAAAGGTTAACAAGTTATCTGAATAGATAACAAACAGCTGTGATTTATTTATGGTCTTGACAAGAGTGATAACAAACTTGCCACTGGCAAGCATAGCAGGCATCTTTTCTGAGACACTTGTTAAGTGACATAGACATTTCTTTTTCCGTGGTAGAGGAGGATTTCAATAATGATTCCATAATGCATACCCTTCAAAACAGCTTTCATATTCTACTTTTCAGGCTTGCTAAGGATGTATTGTCATAAGGATCCAGCCTTGATTTCCTAATTCAATATACCTCACAAATCAATGGAGATGGCAATAGAGTTATCATAACTGTATATTCAGACTGGAAATGGTAGAAAATGTTAAGTACTATTGCTTAAATCGTATGCTTGAATTAATAAAGCCAACTGCCTAGGCGTCTGAGAGACCTTCAGAAACTGTTTGTTGACAGCATTAAAGAGGGGCGGAAACTTGAGAAGTTGGTCATTGATGGTCAGGGCATTCTTGTTTTTGTTAACGTAAATTGGTGACTTAACTGTCCTTCATGGCCAGTAATCCTCAATGCTAGGTATACATAGTATATGGTGCCAATATAAAATGTAATCTCTATTAACAACATAATTTTAGTGAATTCAGTGGAGAAGGCCGCCTGGAAATCCTTTTGTTTGGCATAGAGATTCGTTTAGTGAACAATATTCTCCACAAGAGACAGTGTGATCTGGTTCCAAAAACCTTTGTATATGGAAGGGTTGGATACTGGGGTGGGGTGGACGAGTTCTGGAAGGTCAAGACAGTTATTGCCATCCTCCTCACACGACTGTTCCTCGGCTTTGGCACCAGTGCTCTTGGACCTCTTCACTCTTGGAGTGGGTGACCCTCACTAGGGGGTGCTCATACGGGTCATTAAAGCTGTTGAAATAGAACTAGGCAAGTGACCTACTTTAGGGTGATAATTAGGTAGGCGCTATAAAAAAACACATTTGCAATGTTCATGAAAGTTAGTAATCTAAAATGCAATCAGTAAGCTATATAAATCAACAGTTTTAAATCACCAATAGCAGGTAAAAACAAGGTCTATGGTATCGTTATTCATATCTTAGAAAACGTCATCATCAACGTCAATATCGCTCTCAGAGCCAACATTACATGAGTGGAAACTCCTTAATGGAAGCTGATATAAAAAAGAAAACCTTGCTTATTTTCATCACTGTCATATAAATATTAATAAATAGCCAACCATGACGGCCTGTGAAGAAAATTAAATTTTTTG
>NC_090741.1:21676393-21686393 GCF_036898095.1 Palaemon carinicauda
GTGCTGACTCAGATGGCAGCACGCCGACTGTACTAGTACTGCCGGAGGCTAGCCTGCCGGCAGTGTATCGGTGGCACCTTTCTGGCAATAGTACTGTAGCTGGATGGGAGCCTGAAAAGTACATTCTCCCCTTCCTTTTGAACCTTCTTTCTGGAGAAAGGCAGTAAAATTAGACTTTTACATCCTTAATTACTGTATACATACTCAGTAAGAAATAACCTTTACTCCATGCTATCTCTCTCTCTTTTAGCTAGCATGCCGGATATGCCGGCAAGAACTAGCTATGCCGGTGACATGCCGGCTGAACCACAGTATATGTTATACAGGTAGCCAGTATATCTGCCGTATAAAATATACTGCAGATAGAAAACTACTATATATATTATACTAGTAGTTATTTCCAATATATCTTGGGTATCCCTACACAGGTATGTGCTGAGGCTAATCCCATACTGAATGGATATGATTTCTTCAATATTCTGATAAGAAATCAGTCTTGGATTGCCCTACAATATTAAATATTTTCAGGGCCGGGGTGTTACACGCCTAACCCTTAAAGAGTAAAGCTCTTATCCTTGAGTCTCCCTGATCAGGAAACTCTATGATTTAATATTGTAAGAAAGGCAAGGGCAAATAGGTTGGGTGAGATACACAAATATATGTCTTTAATTTTCCCTAGTTCAGTGGACCACACTGTCAGATGCTTGCTACAAAGGCAGCATACTGGCTGAACTACAATATATAATTGTACAGTAGCCAGTAATTTGCAATATATATATATAAATACTGCAAATAGAAAACTACAGTACGATTATACAGTAGTTATTTCTAACATGGCTTGGGTACCCTTGTGCGAGCTTCTGCTGGTACCGCTCCTATATTGAAAGAATAGTATTTCTTCAATATTCTGATTGAGAATCAGTCATCCTTACCCCACAGTGTTAAGAATAAAAAAGGACAGTGAATTTGTACTTCTCTACCCCTAAGGGTAAGAGCCCTTTTAGTGGGAGTTCCTTGATAGAGGAATCTCCCTATAGTTAATACTGAGGGGAGGTAACAGCATTTTCTTGCAAGGGGGTACACAAGTATGTGTCTCCTACTATCCCTTTATAGTTTACTATCCTAAGCTATCTTGTTAAAAGATGACTTTTGCATATTGATTATCAGTGAGATAATCCATTATATAATGATTCTGATTTCATTTCTTTACAGGAGGAACACCAGATGACTTGTGCTGCATTCTTCTGCAAGACCAAGAGTAAGTGTTCTTACGGTAATAATACTTACAGGTTTCATGCCCCCTACATTATTGGAACCCGCTGGTTTGCAATATGTCAGACATTAATGTCCGAAAGTTTCGAGAATCCCAAGTCTATAGAGACTAGGGATACAGCTCAATACAAATCACGCAACTGGGTGAGAGGCTTCCAAAATATCTTTCCGGGACCTTACCTACCTAATGATAGGATGTGTAATCTACTATTTCCGAAGGAAAGTGGTGCCTCAGGCACCAATTACATCCCCCGATGGCCTGATAGTCTTTGGGAAGGTGGGCAGGAAGTGCCTGGGTGTAGAAGGGGAAAATGTCGTGTCGGAATTGCTTCCGCCTTGCCGGCTCTAGAGCCATTGACATCGACATCTTCGTCTTTTACTCCTCTATTAGATGGAATGGACCAATTATAGACCCAAGTGAATAATTTAATAGAGAGCTTTCGTAAACAAACGAAAAGCAGGAAGTAAAATGCAAGATAGAGACTCGCAAAGCTCCTCTTGTCGCTTCCCAAGAGTCATTCAAACGTCCCATGGATCAAGACCTACCGACATGCTCCAAAACCAATCCCTGGAGGTTTGCGGAGCTGATGCTGATTTTAAAGGGCAAACTTTACATCTCGGAGAAGATTGGTGCTGTTCCTTTGGACAAAATCCAATTTTGGCCAAGCTTTGACGCTTTCCCTAATTGTTTTGTTTGACTGAAGTATGAACCAAAGTCAAGAAAAGGAAAAGAATCGAAGGTCATGATTCTCGACCATGATAAGGCACAGGCTATCCTGTCAAGTAGCCTTAAAAGGCGGGTTACTTGGTGTCGAAGGTATTCTCACTGGGTGACAAGCACCCTTCCTTTCTTGCTCCTGCTTCAATCCCATTCCCCTTTATGGGGAAGGCATTTAAATCTGCTGCCAAGACAGTGAAGGCAGGTAAGCCATATCCTGCACTCGGGGAGTGCAAGCCTTTGTCACCAGTCTTTCCCAGACAGGAGAAGGACTGGAAGGAAGTCCATTTAACTTTCTCCGTAGGAAGATTAGATGCGGATGTCGCCAGTCGACAATTTAACAAACGTCTCCCTAAACTTTCCGAGTTTCTCTTGTATAATGAACAAGAGACAAAGGAGAGACTTGCAGCCTCCCTTTCTCTACAAAACTACATAGAGTTGTGTTCAACCTATCAAAATACCCCAAGCATGCTCATGATCTTAGCCAAAAGGCATATGGCTACCTTAGTGAAAGATCTTTATGCCTTTATGAAGGCTAGGAAAGCATATAGAGAGTTTGTGTTCGCTGCTGCAACAGTGAAACATGAAACAAGGAAGCTAATATCTTCCAACATCTGGGGTAAAGACCTCTTCCCAGACGAGGAAGTTAGGAAAGGGATTAACCCTGGATAGGTACGATGGGTTGTTCGCGACCCCGAGCGTCAAAAAAAAACAGGTTTTTCTCACGTGACTCACCCCCGTGACTGAATTTGTGGGTGATCGACCTGCAGGAGGTGTCTCCCCTACACGCTATAGTAGTGTCCAGATGTGCATTGCTGTAGCTGTACTCCTTCCCCGATTTCTGAGACGCGTCGGGGTCGAGCGCGACCGAGTTTACCCTTCTAAGGTAATTTGCATAATTATCAAAGTTATTACGTATTATGAAATTGTCGTAGAATGGTTCAACTTGTATAGGTTATCAGTTGTGGAAAGTCTTGGTGGATTGTTTGGCTACCATGTGCATGATTTCTTTTTTAGTTAAAATGTCGTTCATCACCACGAGGACCATTTTACCACGAGTGCCCCTTTTTCATTTTTTTTAATTTTTTTGCCAAGTCATTTATCCGTAAGATATTGCCAAATAGTGTCGTAGAACTTTTGCTTGTTTAGTGTTGGAAAGTGTGTCTAGATGATCTGGCTACCCATGCGTGACTTTGTTTTTGTCAGATACGACGTAGTTATTGGTATATTGGGTATTTAACTGCGGTTACCAATTTCTGTTTTTTTTCAATATTTGTAAAAATTACTACGTAGTAAGGAATTGCCGTATATTATTCATTTTTTTTTCATGTTTATGTGTTAGAAAGTGTGCCTTGATGGTTGGGCTAACACGTGCATGTCTTTTTTTTTATCTGAGATGCCGTATATTAGAATGTCGGGCATTTTACCGCGAGTGCCCCTTTTTCATTTTTTTTCATTTTTTTGCCAAGTCCTTTTTCCGTAAGATATTGCCAAATAGTTTCGTAAAACTTTTGCTTTTTTAGTGTTGGAAAGTGTGTCTAGATGATCTGGCTACCCATGTGTGATTTTGTTTTTGTCAGATACGACGTAGTTATTGGTATATTGGGTATTTAACTGCGGTTGCCAATTTCTGTTTTTTTTCAATATTTGTAAAAATTTACTACGTAGTAAGGAATTGCCGTATATTATTGATTTTTTTTTCATGTTTATGTGTTAGAAAGTGTGCCTTGATGATTGGGCTAACACGTGCATGTCTTTTTTTTTATCTGAGATGCCGTATATTAGAATGTTGGGCATTTTTCCGCGAGTGCCCCTTTTTATTTGTTTTGCATTTTTTTGCTTAGTCATGTTACCGTAAGGAATTGGAAAGTAGTGTCGCAAAACTTATATTTTTATAGTGTTGGAAAGTGTTTCTAGATGATCTGGCTACCCATGCCTATTTTTTTTTTAGCCAGATATGGCGTATATATAAGTATGTGTTCGATTTTCCTGTGATTGCCATTTTTTCGTTTTTTCCCATTTCTTTCAAAATTACTACGTACTAAGGAACTATCACAGAGTAATGATTCATTTATATGTTTATTTGTCGGAAAATGTGCATTGATGGTTTGCCTAGCACGTGGCTGAATTTTTTTTTTCTGAAATGTCGTATATTAGAATGGCCATTTTGCCACGAGTGCCCCTTTTTATTTGTTTTGCATTTTTTTGCTTAGTCATGTTACCGTAAGGAATTGGCAAGTAGTGTCGCAAAACTTATATTTTTATAGTGTTGGAAAGTGTTTCTAGATGATCTGGCTACCCATGCCTATCTTTTTTTTTAGCCAGATATGGCGTATATATAGGTATGTGTTCGATTTTCCTGTGATTGCCATTTTTTCTTTTTTCCCATTTCTTTCAAAATTACTACGTACTAAGGAACTATCACAGAGTAATGATTCTTTTAGATGTTTATTTGTCGGAAAATGTGCCTTGATGGTTTGCCTAGTACGTGGCTGAAATTTTTTTTTCTGAAATGCCGTATATTAGAATGTTAGCCATTTTTCCGCGAATGCCCCTTTTTATTTGTTTTGCATTTTTTTGCTTAGTCATGTTACCGTAAGGAATTGGCAAGTAGTGTCGCAAAACTTATATTTTTATAGTGTTGGAAAGTGTTTTTAGATGATCTGGCTACCCATGCCTATCTTTTTTTTAGCCAGATATGGCGTATATATATGTATGTGTTCGATTTTCCGGTGATTGCCATTTTTTCGTTTTTTCCCAATTCTTTCAAAATTACTACGTACTAAGGAACTATCACAGAGTAATGATTCCTCTAGATGTTTATTTGTCGGAAAATTTTGTTTACTTCATTTTTGATTGAATATCATCAAATTATTTAGCTAAAATATTATATTTTACATTTTTTTTTCGATTTTATTTCCCCCCCAAAAAAAATTTTTTTGGGTCAGAATTTTAATTTTATAGTCGTAAAATAATCGACAATTATTCAGCAACCCACCATACAATTTTTATGCATATCCAATAATAATTAGATTAGTAAATAACACCTTGAAATTGATATACCCTTCCTACATTTCAAGTGGCAGATTAGGGAGTCTGAGTCAGTGTGGTTGGCGGCCATTTTGTGGACATATCCGAAGCGTAAGTTGCCCTATCTATATATATTCTTGTTCCCTATAGAATTTGTGATATTTTGGTATATTTTTACCTGCATAAATATCATATTATATATTAAATATATGTATTTTTTTACGAAATTTCTAAGTACTCAAAAAATTACCTTTAGATATGGCCCCTGATATAAATGTATTTTACAAAATAATGAAGATTTTTTTACATATTTCTATTTTAGGATAACATATGATTATTCCCTAAAAAAATTAGCCACTTCCTATTTCATTTGGGTACCCAAAAAAATTCATGAAATTTGGACAAATTTTTTTGGCCAAAAAAAGTTACCCTTTTTTTCTCATTTCAGATCTTCACCTCCATGGGTCTGACTTCATCCAAAATACATCAAGATGTGTCCTAAACATTCAAGAATCAATTTCTAAAAGGATTTGTGTATATATGTATAAACTTTTTTTTTATGAATTTTTATGTCAGGTCTTTTTTTTTCTACTTAATTTTTTAAAATATTTATAATAAATAGTTTTTCTGCAGATGAGTAGTATTTATCTTTACAGTTGTTTTAAGCATTCATTGAATTTTTTTTTGGCAAAAGAAAAAAGGAGGTTACTGCAAAAACTGATTTTTCAAGAATTTTTTTTGGCGTCGGGGTCGTTCGCGTCCGAGTATACCCTTAAAGGGGTGTCCGAGGAGCGTACCTATCCAGGGTTAAGAGCGCCACCATGGAGAACATAAGTCTTCTCCAAAAGTGGGGCATCCTTTCAAAGAGAAAGCCTTCCATGGTTGTGGGTCCCCGACCTAAAAAGAAGACGGGAAAGGCTGGAAATATCCGGGCTGTTCAACAACATCCCAGAGTTCCAGTGACCATGGTGCCACAGGCAGTTAGTCAAAAGTTTAAACCTATTGATTATTAGAAGCATGGATATGCTTCTGGTAAGAGGGAGGCTCCCTCAGGATCGTCGGACCTTCGATCCTTGGGTCCAAGACCTAATCAAGATTGGACTATGAGGGGAAATAGAAATGTCTCCACCATCACTTCCTTAACTTCTCCTACAATCCAAAACCCTCCTGGAGGAGTATAACTGAGAGCTCTATAACATACAGGTGGTAAGCAAACTATAGTCCATCGAGTTCCAGGGAAGGCTGTTTTGTGTTCACAAGAAGGGCTCAAGAAATCTTGGAGTCATTCTGAACTTGCCGGCACTCAACAAGTTCGTAATCTTGTCACACCTGAAAGGCGTCCTTTGGCAACTTCCAGTCAATCACCCCCTCCCCTCCTATCTAGGATTCAAGTTACAGATAGTAAGGTACATCCTAGGAAAGATACGTGTCAGACTAGACACAGTCCTAAATATCTTCATAGGATTGGCAGACTTAGTCACGTAAAAACCAAGCCTAGAAATGGTTCAGGCAACAATGTACCTGGACGAGAGGCTGGGGTGGGCAGCACCTGAAGTGGCTGGTCTATGTGCATCCAAGGAAATGACTCGGTTCCTGGGACATCGCGGATGCAAGATAAGCTTTTAGAAGTCTCGATTCTCTCAATCTCAAAGGTTTCAATGGCTGAAAAACCATTGAAGCCTATGGTCACATCAACTCTCCTTTCCCTTGGGAATATAAAAGGAGATTCCAAGGTCGGTCAAGAGACTCAGGTAATCAGTCAGATTTCCATGACGCTAACAGGTAGAAGCTCTGAACTCTCTCCAGTTCGCAATAGTGACAGACCTAGTGCTAAGAGCACAGCAGAAAGATGCGCCAAGAGCCTGGAGAAAAGAAGCATCAAACGCTTGAGGAGATCTAAAAAGACCGATATTGGTCCCTCTTTAATCGCTTCTCTAACAAAAGTCAAAGCCCGAAAGTCCCAAGACCATGCTGGTACTGTCATGAGTGGGGAAGCTCTCTCCACACAGATCGGACTTCCTACGACTGATCTGGGACACAAAAGCGATAATGAGACGTCACAATCGACAATGCTAAAGAACGTTTCATACAGTCTAGGGGACGTTAACCATCCCTTACTTCAAGGGATGGCACCTGTCAGCAGTTCATATACAATTGATCCACAATGTGACAGTGGATGCTCTATTTCGGTTCAAGCCGATAAAGTTGGAATGGTCTATGGACGCAGACCTATTCCCACCCAGATGGGAATAAGTCCTAGAATGCAGATCGACCCCTTCATCACGAGCATCTTCAAGAAACTACCTCAATATTTAGCCCCATACGAGGATCCATTAGTGGAGTTTATTGACAGAATGTCTCTAGTATGGAAGGGATGGACTCAAGTATTCCAGTTCATCCCCTCCTATCACCTGCTGAAGGTCCTCAACAGGCTCAGATACTTCCAAGGGGGAGTAGCTCTGTTGGCTCCCAAGTAGCCCAAGAGCAATCTGTCCTACTTAATGAATGAACTGAAGCTGAGGCTGGCCATAGTTCTGAACCTAAGTATATTTCAGAAGGCTCAAAAATGATTTGCCTTCGTTTTATCACAGAGAACCCGAACCCTTCATTTTAGGATTTTCTTGCCCTAGCAGTTAGAAAAAGATTTGGGATCTCAGAAGGCAATATAGAATTCTTAGCGATAGCAATTAGGAAAAATTGGAGGGAAACAGGAAGTCGAGCAGATCCCTTGGAATCAAATCCACATTCAAATGGAGAGTTTTATTCTCAGTCAATAATAGTTTCTTTTATAAAAGGGTGGAAATGAATATTACAATTGTTCTTAACGCAAGGGCAAATATAACTATGTTTAAAATAATTAGAGTTACTTATCCTAGAGATACTAGTCTTAGCGATTGGCAGTTAATTGTACAATTATACTAGATAAGTATAATGTTATCCTACTCATCAATAAATTGAAATATAGAGGAAAAGTCAGACTACATCGACAAAGAGTTAATAACAGGCGGTAGCTTCAAATCCAAAATGGTGGTTAGCAGAGAAGACTATATGAGTTTTCTTGGAAAAAGTGAGTTGCGTTTGTGAAAGCAAAAGGACCAAAAGAAATTTAAATGAACTTTTGTCTGTCCTTTATTTGTCCACCTTCATAATCAAGGTCTGGCGGGCAACACGATAACTACATGCAAGTCAGCCTTGACTAGACCTCTTCTATACGCCTTTCAAGTGGATTTGGCGAATGAAATCTTTAATAAGATTCCGAAGGCATGTACAAGGCTTAGGCCTGCAGCACTACCAAAGCCCATCTCTTGGTCTTTGGACAAGGCCTTACATCATGCCTCATCGGTGAACAATGAAGATTGTTCCCTTAAGGATCTAACCCAAAATGTTATTTTTCTGTTCGCTATAGCCTCCGGGACTAGGGTTAGTGAAATAGCGGCCCTATCTAGAGATGAGGGCCACTTTCAGTTCACAGAAGCGGGAGAACTGAATCTTTTCCCTGATCCAACCTTTCTTGCTAAGAACGAGCTACCCCCTGGAGAATCTGCCCTCTGAAGGAAGATGTCTCTTTATGTCCTGTAGAGTGTCTAAAGGTCTTTCTTCATAGAACTTCAGACTTCAAGGGAGGACAGCTCTTTAAAGGAGAAACCTCTGGATCAAACTTATCCCTGAAACCACTGAGGGCGAAGCTCACCTACTTTATTCGTAGAGCGGATCCTGTCAGTACTCCCGCAGGTCATGATCCAAGATAAATTGCTTCATCACTGAACTTTTTTCATTATAAGGACTTCGAGCGGCTTCACTCATATACTGGATGGAAATCATCCAGAGTGTTCTACAAACACTATGCTAAGCAGGTCCATGAACTGAAGCATTATGTGGTGGTGGCAGGTAATGTTTTAAAACGGGCCGTCTAATTCTGCGATGAACAGCTAATTGACTCAGACTGTCAATTAAAGGGAGAAGGGGTCATCATTTTTAGTGTGACCTCCTTTAAATGAATGTTACCATGGTGACACTAATTCTGTTCAAAATCCCAAGTGTGGAATTATACAGATAGCACTAGTGCCGTGTGTATGTAGTACACAGTGTCGATAGAATGTATCCGGTACAAAGATTATAAAGAGAAATTTTATTATAAATTTTTCTTCAATCTGAGATTGGCACTCATCATTTCTTTCCCTTTCAAGAAAGAAACATAGTTTGTGTATTCGTTACGTGTATAATTCCATTGTCATACTACATTCGTTTTACTGGTTAACTCATTTAGTCATTTATTAGGAATAAATGTCTATTAGAATGTATTGTGTCCTAATTCACCCGAAAATTGCATGTATAAAATACCAGAGTTCTTTGACTTACTAAATTAAGTATTCTTCATATAGTTGTATGCTCACAAACAATAGATATAAGAGACACTGGTATTGATTGGGCAATATATACAAACTATGAGACTGTTTGTATATTCAGTGTATACTTATGTTTGTTCATACAATATATGTTAACCTTGAAACCCCTTTTTTACTGTCTAGAATGACTCTTCCCTATAGGGGGTAGGAAGCACTAACATCGTTTATGATTAGTGATAATGACGGATAATGGTGACGTCATTTGTCTCAATTGGTCCACATGACCCTAGAAATGTGGTCCCAAGGTTAAGGCACTGATGAAAATTCACAGATACACTAATACTCTGGTATGCTTCCATCAGGACAACATGGGTTGAGCCCAAAAAACGGATTTTGAAGCGAAGCGAAAAATCTATTTTTGGGTGAGATGGCCATGTCGTCCTGATGGACCCACCCATCTTTTGTAAAAAGAAAAGATCTTCACAGTATCCCTCCCGAAGTACTGTATCTGTAACACCATGCTCAATGCTACACGGAATGTCCGCCATCTTAGAGATAGCACTTTAGTCATACTCATTAGTAGTACGAGCAGGGAGATAACCTTGATACGGCTCCCCTTCTATTCTGCCACTCT
>NC_090741.1:21688893-21703893 GCF_036898095.1 Palaemon carinicauda
GATGAATATTCATTTATTTATATATTTACTTATATATACATATCTATACTCCATTTAGGTCTTGTAAATTTATTTATTAAAATGTTACCTGCTATACTACTATCTATGTACAATACATTTATTGTTAGTAAATATTACTATCCTTTAACCCCCATCCAATCCTCAGCCATATCAAATATCTATAATAATGTTATTATGTCCTCATCTTCAATAATCATTCCATAATTTCAACCCGCTGATGATTTTACATCTGCATTGAAAAATAAAAACCTCTTATCTCTCTCAAAGGTATATATATATATATATATATATATATATTTATATATATAAGTATATATATATATATATATATACATATACATATAATTATATATATATATATATATATATATAAACATACACATATATATATATAATATATATATTATTGTATTGATATAAAGATAACCATACAGAAAAGGAGGCGTGGAAGGTAAAAACGTCACGGGGCCCCACGTCATTGTCGAAAAAACTTCATTCTCCGCCCAGGTGCCAAGTCTTAATTTCCGGTTTCACCATACTCACAAAATTGAGATGACATTTCTCAATATAAAGGAAGACACTTAATGAGGTTGTTTCTAAACTCTGGTGGTTCCGTTTTCCCATTAATCAGAAGCCTAGTTCATTAGTTATATTAAAAAGGCGGGTGTTATGGGCCTTCAAATAGATATTAGTTCCAACACTAAGAGAATTTGGATACTTTAGGAGAGTGGAAACGTTTGAATTTATTTAATCTACGAATCGACGACTAAGGGAAAGTTAATAGGGACATTCAAAATTCTTAATGTTCTATCAATCCCTAAATGCCCTGCATACGGATTTGCATGTACAATGTGGATGGCTCGATTAATTGAAGAGGGAAGAAGAACTACCCGGGCACAAAATTCCCTTCCCTTCTCCCCGTAAGTACAATATGAAATATAATTTTCTATAGAAAAATTCTCACGAGGTACCTTCCGAAATGACGGATTACTCTCCGATTCCCCTGTAATCACTGCTCACATTCTTTCCATCCATTCCTCTTTTTTTTACCCTCTCGGACTTCTTTTATGTCCTAACCTCCCAAGTCAATCAAACCTGCATCATCAGGGCATTCATTCTGTCCTCGGCCACACACATATATTCACCTTCTCCGCTCATATCTCTCTCTCTCTCCCTCTCTCCTCTCTTTCCACTCACGTATTCTGAATGCTCATTGGGAGAATTCACATCCTGTTCTCTATTTTCTCTATTTTGATGGGGTCTTTAATATTTTGGTTACGTACTTGGTTCCTCTTTTATGCCCTACTTGTTACTCTTATTACTGCACCTCTAGATAGAGCATCAGCCACCTTGTTAGCTTTAGCTTCTATGTGGTGAGAAAACCCTTTATATTAAACTCTAACAATCTCTCAATCCATCTCGCTTGTTAAGAGGTCAAATCATTTTAATGATGCAAACCACGTAAGGGGCAATGATCTCTTTGTAATTCAATTGACTGACTTAATAAAAAGAACCGGTATCAGGACAACTGCCCCCGGGACAACTGCCCCCGGGACAACTGCCCCCTGACAACTACCCCCGGGGACAACTGCCCCCGTAGGACAACTGCCCCCGTAGGAAAACTGCCCCCCGGGACAATTGCCCTCGTAAAAACCCCAGGACAATTGTGTAAAAAAATAAAAATACATAACTAATAAAACCAATGTTTTATTATTGTTAACAAAAAATACATGATTTAAAAATACGGTTTTAAAAAGATAACATTATATAATAAAATTTGTAGATAGATGGGTTACAAAAATATTGAAAAAGGATTTAAATACTAGAATTTTAAATTGTGAGCCATGTATCTCAAAAATTCCAATACATCGCAGTTCTCAAATTCTTGCATAATATTTGCTATTCGTATGCTAGAATCATGATAGCGTTTCCGTCTTAGGAGGGTACTGGATGCCCAGCAAGTATTTGATTAATTATGACGCTGGATAGAGCCTGTTTCTCTCTTCATAGATAAGCTTAATTTTTCCACGTTCACTTTTGACAAACTCCATGATGGGTTATGTTACTTCTTTGTATTTCTTTCGAAAATAAACTATAACTCGTACGACCGATTAGACACTGGATCCTTCTTACTTTTTTTTTTTCTTTTTTTTTAACATTTTGTTTTGACTATACAGAATTAGCCAATTGGCGATAGCTTTCAAAAATAAACTATAACTCGTACGGACCGATTACCTAATTAGGAAATAACTACATAAACGGTAATAGATTTAGGAAAATAGATACAATTATTTCTTCAATGACCGATTATGTAATTAGGAAGAATATCTTCATAAATTGTTACTAAAAAGTGATTACGTAAATGGCAATATGGGGGGCAATTTTCCGGGGGGCAGTAGTCCTACGGGGGGCAATTGTCTTGTGGGCAGTTGTCGGGGGGCAACTGTCCTGGGGGGCAGTTATCGGGGGGCAACTGTCCTGGGGGCAGTTGTCTCGGGGGCGGTTGTCCTAGATCTAAAGAACCAATGCCTCTCTAGAACCCCAAAAATAGCCAAAGCCTCTGGATCAAGTGCACTATAATTCTTATCTTCCCCTTTTAATGCCCGGGATGCAAAACAAATGGGGCACTCTCTGCCTTTATCATCTTGTTGAGAAACTACGCCACCAATAGCTACGCTACTTGCTTCTGTTGTCACTAAAAACGGGCGATCAAATCTAGGATATGCCAGTAATTCATTGCTAATTAAGGCAGCTTTCAAATGGCTAAAAGCCCTTTCTTCTTCCCCTCCCCAATCTACTACTTTTTGTTTCTTTAAAGCATCTAAGGGTCTCGCTATCTCTCCAAAACCTCTTATGAATTTACGGTAATACTCAGCGAGCTCAAGGAACCCAGCTACTTCCTTAGAGTTACGTGGCCTGGGGAAATCTGTAATAGCCGCTACTTTACGGGGGCAGGGTGGGATTCCTTCTGGAGTTATTATCTGACCTATAAATTCGACCTGTTTACTGAAAAATTTGCATATTAACAAATTTATTTTCATACCATTGCGTAGCAATGCTTCTAAAACTTTACGAATATTATTATCATGTTTTTCAGCCGTTTTCCTTGTAATTATGATATCGTCTAAATAAACAAGAACATTATGGCCAATTAAGGGAGACAAAACTGCCATCATTACCCTAGAAAAATAACTTGGAGCATTTTTAACACTGAAAGGAAGAAAATTAAACTGAAATAGTTATAAATGCTGTTTTACATTTACTCTCTTCCTGATTGGGTATTTGATAGTATCCAGATTTTTAATTAACAGTTGTAAAATATTTCCTAACCCGTACCTTCACAAGTAATTCTTCGATCGAGGG
Organism: Palaemon carinicauda; assembly: GCF_036898095.1. Lineage (NCBI taxonomy): Eukaryota > Metazoa > Arthropoda > Malacostraca > Decapoda > Palaemonidae > Palaemon > Palaemon carinicauda. The sequence goes on from NC_090741.1 coordinate 21,692,278, forward strand.
CAATGGAAATGCAATATCCTTAGTGACTGCACTCAACTTCCTAACATACAATCTTACCAAGCCTTTCTTTTTCTTAACAGCTACAATTGGAGAAGTCCAGGATTCGCTCTCCTCGATTATCCCTTGTTCCCTTAATTTATCAATTTCCTATTCTACCCCCTCCCTGAAAAGGAATGGGTACCTTATAAGGCCTTGACCTAATGGCTTCAACTTCCCAGTTTCAATGCAAAAGGGAAACCGATCAATCCTCCCCAGGTGGCTCATCTCCAATTGCAATTACATCGGAATAATCATTGAATATGTCTTAAACGACAGGTTGATATTCTGACGGACATAGTTTTCGTGCTTGTACAATCAAATTCTGAGTATGTTCGTTTGTGCGGGCCGGAGTTGTGGCTCCCAACATCTCATTATTAACAATTTTACATTACTAATTCTTACACAGAATCACTTCCTAACCCAACTCTTTTATTTGACAAATTAACTATCGTTATTTTAGTTCTGTTCTCTTTTATCCCTTTAAGGACCAAATAGCCCAAACGGGATCTTTAAAACAGCTACTTTTGGGTAGTCGTGGTGAACATGTTTATGCTTGTCTGAAATTGACGCTTTGGCAACTCATAGAGACACGCCTCTGCTCTTCGTATCAGCCAATCAGAAGCCGCCTGCCCTTCTCGCCAAGTCTGTAGCTCCTTCCAAAGACACCTCACTTGTGCTCCAGCCGCAAAAGTGTCAAGACGCGTCGCAGTAACATCCACATTTCCCCCCCCCCCCCGACCTTCGTAATCATGGTAAGTACACAGTGACTGTAGGATAGTGAAGCCAAGTGATATGTTTACCTTTTGATGTGGGTTTCAATGGCTGTAGTGTTACTGACATGTCATAGTGACTATCGGAAAAAGTATAGATCCCGCATGGGCTACCTCGGTCGAGTTTAGGCGGACCACGCTCATCCAATATGGGATCTATTGGACCGTAACGGTTCTACCGCGCACTAGGTTACGACGCACATTGTTTTTGCAATTTATTTTAGTGATTGTCTGAGACATTTGTGAATAGTTCAGACCATATTTGTAGAAATAATAGTGATGATTTAGATATGTTAGGCTCATGTGCATTCAAAATATCACCTTACAAGGGATTAAATTACTTTTTTGTTAGGCAGTTACATTTTTTTCATTACATGATTTAAATTTTTTTTTTTTTTGCAGTTTCGTGGCCATACGTTTTATGGGCATCGCATTGGAGACTCAGGAACGTACACATGGGTTGCCCCTGACGATGCTGAAGGAAGTGATGTCGACGTGAGCCCTTTGGATGTCGACAGTGATGATGACGACCCTTCGTACGTTCCTGACGACGAAGGCCTTACTCTGGAGGATGCTTTTGACCCTCCCAACGCTAGAGGTTAGTATAGAGAGAGAGAGAGAGAGAGAGAGAGAGAGAGAGAGGGATAGAGATGGGAGAGAGAGAGAGAGAGAGAGAGAGAGAGAGAGAGAGAGAGATTTGTTTAAAAAAAAACTTAAAAGCCTAGTTGTTACAATGGTTGCTCTTTAAATTTGTTTTCATTGTGTTGCTCTTTAAATTTTTGTAAACAATAGGTATTTTTAAAACTTATTTGTGTACTTGCATACTCACTGACATACACATGCACACACATGTATACTCACTGACATACACATGCACACACATTCATACTCACTGACATACACATGCACACATATGCATACTCACTGACATACACAAGCACACACATGTATACTCACTGACATACACAAGCACACACATGCATACTCACTGACATACACATACACACACATTCATACTCACTGACATACACATGCACACACATGCATACTCACTGACAAACACATGCCCACACATGCATACTCACTGACATACACATGCACACACATGCATACTCACTGACATACACATGCACACACATTCATACTCACTGACATACACAAGGACACACATGCATACTCACTGACATACACAAGCACACACATGCATACTCACTGACATACACATGCACACACATTCATACTCACTGACATACACATGCACACACATGCATACTCACTGACATACACATGCACACACATGCATGCACACACACCAGCACACACAATTCATTTACTGTTTCACTTACTTTATTCTTGTTTCAGGTCGCAGGGTCAATGTTGTTGTCCCTCAGGAGATGCCTGTGGAAGAGGAAGGTGAAGGTGAGGTTAACCCTAAGAGGCCTTGTGTTGGTGAATGGAAGAAGGACGACATTGACATCCAACCCCTGCCCGACTTCATTCATCCACAGCCGGACTTCTTGAGGGAACCTTATGAGTATTTCTCTCAGTTCTTCACAGCTGAATTGAGGGATCACATCGTTTTCCAGTCCAACCTGTACTCAAGACAGAAGGATGTAGGCAGTAACTTCCACATATCAGAAGAGGATGTCATGGTTTTCCTTGGCCTCATCATATACATGGGCCTGGTTCCTCTCCCTAGCATCGTCGACTTCTGGGCCGTGAAGACCAGGATTCCTCAGGTTGCAGACTTCATGTCCAGGAACCGCTTCAAGGCCATTCGATCATCAATCACTTCAACGACAATGACCAGGCAGCAGGCTCCCAAGATCGGTTCTTCAAGGTGAGAGTCCCCTTCAGCAAGGTCACCAGAGAGTTCCTGAAAGTTCCCGAGACTCCTATCCATTCCATTGATGAAGTGATGGTTGCCTACAAGGGCACAAGGGCTGGTAACCTTCGCCAGTATGTAGCCAAGGAGCCTGACAAGTGGGGCTACAAGTTGTTCTGCCGCTCCAGCGTGGATGGATTTGTGCATGATATTCTTATGTACCAAGGGGAGACAACCTTTGTGAGCCACCCTACTCAGCTGTCTGAAGAGGAGAATGCCATGTCTGTCACTTCCAAGTTTGTTGTCTCCCTTGTTAAGACCATCAAGGACCCAAGTCACGCAGCAGTGTATGCAGACAACTACTTCACCAGTATAGGGTTGGCCAAGTACCTGAGATCGAAGTATGGATGCCGGTATGTGGGAACTGCCAGGGAAAACCGAGTTGGACATCCTCCCCTGAAGTCTGTGAAGGAGATGAGCAAGAAGACGACGCAAAGGGGCATACTGGACTACGTCTCTTCTGATGGCATCCTCGTTGCAAGATGGAAGGAAAACAGCGTCGTGACAATCTTGTCCACTGATGTCGGTGTCAACCCCATGGGAACAGTGGAGCGGTACGACAGCGCACAGAAGAAGAAGGTTCCCATTCCTTGTCCATCTGCCATCCAGATGTAAAACAACCGCATGGGTGGCATCGACAAAAGTGACATGTTGACACACCCCTACAAGACCCCCTTCAGAGCAAAGAGGTACTACATGAGGCTCTTTGCTTACCTCCTGGACCTGATCATCTGCAACGCTTGGATTCTGTACAAGAGGGATTGCTTGGCTTTGCAGACGAACCCAAAGCCCCTCAAGGACTTCCGACTGGATATCTCCAATTGGCTGAGAAGTTTCAAGACATCAAACTTCAGGATTACTAGAAATTCTCTTGGCACCAGGGATGTCCCTTTGCCCAAAAGGGGCCAACGGGCAGTTTTGCCAAGTATAGAGTCACGCCAGGATGCCACTGCCCTACACATGCCAAAGCATGTCCCCATGAGGCAGACCTGCAAGTTCTGTTCAACTGCAGGCCACATCCACAGGTCTCGCTGGATGTGTGAGGAGTGCAAGGTGGCCCTTTGCCTCACTTAAAATCGTAATTGTTTTGCTTTGTTTCATAAGATTTCCAAGTAATTATTTTTTTGCTCTTTTTCAATAGATTTTAAAGTAAGTTTTATAATGTTTCTATTTTATCAATGATGAGTAAGGTTTAATATATTTTTTGCATTTTCAGAGTATTTTTGTATTTTTATAGTATTTTTGTATTTATTGAATATTGTATTTTCTTGTATTTATAACGTATTTCTTATTTGATTAAATTGTTAAGCCATATATGTGTTTCTGTTATACATTGGAACTATAAAAAAACTGTCTGTTATACATTGGAACTATAAAAAAACTGTTGGGCGAAACTTCAAAATCTGTGCCGTTATGGTCCAATAGATCCCATATGGGATGAGCGTGGTCCGCGTAAACTCGCCCAAGGTACCCAAATGGGATACTTCATTGCCTACAATTATTTCGGTAATTTGGAAAAATTTTTAAAAGTACACATGAATAAAAAGGTCTTGTATTTTCTAATACTACAACTTACTAAAAGGAATTTTTAAAGTTTCCCATAAAACCTAGGGTGGACCTTAAAGGGTTATTTCCGATAAGCCCTTTAAAATCATATAGGCCCAATTTTCATGGGGTTCAACAACAACCTTGGTTCCTTCTGGAAGAGGGTGACACGAGGTCAGTGATATGCTCGTAAGTGTCTGGGGAGACAACTCTTCTCCTCTCTCCGGGACAGCTCTTACCTTGCTTAAATGTCTCTCCGAGCCAGCACAAGCACTTACTGTCATGAATTTCTATCAGCAAAATGTACCTTTCTGCTTTTACTGTTATTGCATCTCTTCCCCAAAAAATGCATATTTGATTACATGAAAAGAAATTTATTCCTAAGATAGCCTCGGTTCCTTAAATTCCCAAGGTGGGCAAGACGTAAAAATCATGTGTAAACTTCACATATCCCACCTTAAAGGTGACGATCGTTTTATAGTTTATGTATAGTTTATTTCCTCCTGGTGTGTGGAGGACGATGGATGCCGCTGACCGTAGTAGGTTTGAGGAGAATTTTCTTCCAATCAGTGAAATGATCAGACTTGAATGGATATATATGGCAGGTCAATCCTAACTGCTAACATTCCCACCCGGCCATTACAAGATATGGCGCATGGGCCAATAACCTCAGCTGCCATGCCACTGCTCCCTAGTGCTGTGGGGTTGAAGTCCAGGGTACCGATGGAGGTCCCAGTGCCTGCTCTAACTCTGTCGTCAATGGGAGCGCTGCCCCTGGTACTGCTTATGATGTCACGCAGGGGTGGGGGGTTGTTAGGGGGCATCGAGCTCCCTCGTCTCCCCCTTCCTCTGTTTCCTTTTCCTCGAATGTTGGACGGGGGGAGGTGCGAGTGTTCCACAGCCAGCCCACCCTCAGCATTTTTTGCTGGGCACTCTAGAGATACATGACCATAGCCCTGACAAGTGTAACTGCGGGGAGATCATTGGGTGGGGCACTCCACTCGTCGGGCCCCCTCTCCCCCACCCTGCCAGCATCTGAAGACTCTGCTAGCCTGCTGACTGCGTTCTCCCCTACCCCGCTTTGGGAGTTGAGTGCCTCTCATGGCTGCCAACTTCTCGGAATTAAGCCCGTTATTCCCAGTCATTTTTTTCTTTTGCCAAACAGCCTAGAGTTTTTTGCATCGCACTCACTACATCTGCTAACTAGCTATTGTCATCGAACAAATAACCGCATAAATATGGGTTTACTACTCTGCGAATATGTTCACGGGCAATTGCTTTTATATCACCCTCTGGGAGATTGGCACTTTAGGTAGCGAACGAATCGCAATCCCGAAAAATGCGAGTTGCAAAACTAATAACGGATAAACCTTCCGGAATTTTAGGTTTGTAATTTTCTTTTATGTCCTCCATTCTTGCATGAGGCATGGCATATTTCTCATCTCAATTAAACTCAGTTTTATTTCAGTATAACTTCTTAAACTGTCTTGTGGTCAACACATTACCTCCATTGCAGGAGCATCTTCCTGAAATCTAGTTGCTTGGAAAGCTTTTTCTCTTTCCTGACCACCCATATGTGGCTACTTCAAAGTCTCTCAAAAACACTTCAATCAATTGAAACCCTTCGTTAGGCCGCAGATCTTCAAAAGGCCTAACACTTGCCTGGAGTTCTGGCAACTTTTGAACTACGATTTGTGTATCTTCACTCGGCCATGCATGTGTACATTCACTTGTGAGCGTTTGGACTTTATTTATGTAAGTCGGGTATGCTGTGGTTGCGCGCCGTTCCTCTTCTCGTTTACCAAAGATTTTGTCCATTAACAGTTTAAATTTTCTAACTTATTTTCCAATGTTTGCATGCAAGTTTCCTGTCTATATTCTTCATCGGCAATGCTATACACTGCTACTCCATTTTCATCTCCCGCTGTAGCAGTGTCTGCTACGTTAGTTCTCTCGTATCTAGGCATCTTGAACTAATATTTTACCTGCTCTAGGAACAACTTCGCTCACAGCTTACATAAAGAGACGTATTTTTACACCTGACACCAACATGTCGCATGTTGGCGGATAATGAGACATCGGAACATGGGTTTTCTTCACTTTATTTTTCAAAAAGGTTCGTAAGTACATAATACTGTACACAGCTACCACTCTGTCAGGTACGAGAACCTTATCTACAACTAAACTTCTCCCACTATCAAAATGCAATATTGCTACAATAACACGCTGAGATATAGGTTTTCGTGAAATTCTCATGATTATAGTTTATTTACCTTATCTGCATACAAGAATTACGACATATAATATATATATATATATATATATATATATATATATATATATATATATATATATATATATATATATATATATATATGTGTATATATATATATATATATATATATATATATATATATATATATATATATATACATATATATATATATATATATATATATATATATATATATATATATATATATACATATATATATATATATATATATATATATATATATATATATATATATATATATATATATATATATATATGTATATATATATATATATATATATATATATATATATATATATATATATATATATGTATGTATATATATATATATATATATATATATATATGTATATATATATATATATATATATATATATATATATATATGTATATATATATATATATATTTATATATATATATATGTATATATATATATATATATATATATATATATATATATATATATATATATATATATAGTGATGACCACTATTATTGAATTGAATGTTCGCCATCTACTATTAGTGAGTCCTTATATAAATGATACGGAAACATGTCCCTCTATTACAGAATTAATTAAATGCGATGCTATCAAATCACGCTGATTAAAGAGTAATTGACATTACTCCGGTTTTGTGAAAATTTGCTGAAATCTCCAATATATTAGTGAAGATTAACTGAAGAAAAATAAGAAACAATAAATATTGAGAGAAATCATTACGTGATATAGGGAATTATTTCCGGATTTATACTGACGGGCAGCTGAAATGGCTTTAGATTTTAAGGAAATTTGCGAAAGATTACGTTATTTTTCATAGTCTTGTAAAAATTACTTCATTACAGATAAAGATTGACTGAAATTATTTAAGAATTGATTATGATTGGCTAAAATAACTCCACGTAAATTGAAAATTTACCCAAATTACATCGTAATAGGAAAAATGTAGATTAGTGTTACCTTTAAAGCAACCTTCATCCATAATGAGGATGCATTCTTGCACCTGTAAATTCGTATGGAAGCGAACCCGAGTTTATGTATAAATATAAATATATATATACATATATATATATATATATATATATATATATATATATATATATATATATATATATATATATATATATATATATATATATATATATATATATATATATATATATATATATATATATATATATATATATATATATATATATGAGAGAGACGAGAGAGAGAGAGAGAGAGAGAGAGAGAGAGAGAGAGAGAGAGAGAGAGAGAGAGAGAGAGAGAGAGAGAAGGGGGGGGGGTGTTACTGGTAAAAATACCGCGATGTTGGGAATTAGATTGAATAGCAAGTAAACCAGAATCAAGGGAGATAACTCAAGAAAGTCTAGTTGGTATTCGAAGCTAATCCGTAAAGTGGTGCAGCGGGAGGTTTAGCAAGGCCCGGATGAGGTCTTACGTGCTTAAGCAAATGCATGGGCGTCTTAGCAGTAATATGGCTGTAATGTCGTGTTAGGGTCTTGTTAGAAACATTCTTTTCATGTTTACTTTTATGAGACACTTGATTTTCTTTCTAAATATTTTCATAGTATCAACTTCCCATTAATTTAAAACCATAAATAAATACATATATTATGTACACACACACACACACATAAATATATATATATATATATATATATATATATATATATATATATATATATATATATATATATATATATATATATATATAACTAGTAAGATTCTCGCTTCTGACAAGCTTAAGTTTAGGGAGGAAGAGGACAGCAAGAAGACTTCGGATCATCTTACAAATTTACTCTACACCAACGTTTCAGTAATCCATTCCTATCATCAGGGCTACATAAAATACGAAATCATGTTTACATTAGAAATTGATGATACTGCTTTTATATCAAACAAATATTGAAAAACAGTTAAAAGAATAAAAATACTGAAACCTAGATGGTATATAAAAAAAAAAAAACATATGGCTAACTGAGGTCCTTTACAATTATGATGATAAAAACATATGTGATCAAAATAAAATTTCAAATATCAAAAATATACATATATCTAAATAAATGGTCGAACTTACCGTCAAGAGATGTGGCTCAAAACTATAAGAATATTTGAGAAAATTCTTGAAGGAAATACTTTATTAACGAACAAAACAAAATAGATCAACAAGGGATGATAGGTAATGGCAGTTAGGTAATATGTAATGGCGTGGAGGAGGTTTGATTATTTAAGGAAGGCGGCAGTTTCTTGATGTAAAGAGATTCCATGAGAAGGAGCGAAAGGCAATCGGATTTTTGGGAAAGAATTTCGAAATGGTTGTATTTGATATAAGTTTTATATGAGTTTGAGTGATTTCTTATCACTACTAATATGTAGGTGTAAATATATATATATATATATATATATATATATATATATATATATGTATATATATATATATATATATATATATATATATATATATATATGTATACATACATATATATATATATATATATATATATATATATATATATATATATATATATATATGTATATATGTTTATGTATATATATATATATATATATATATATATATATATATATATATATATATATATATATATAAATATATATGTATATATATAGACATATATATATATATATATATATATATATATATATATATATATATATTTATCTATATATGTATATGTATATATATATATATATATATATATATATATATATATATATATATATATATATATACACATATACATATATACTGTACACACACATATATATATATATATATATATACATATATATACACATGTACATATATACACATATATATACACACACACACACACATATATATATATATATATATATATATATAAATTATATATATATATATATATATATATATATATATAAATTATATATATATATACATATAAATATATATATATATATATATATATATATATATATATATATACATATGTATCATTCTATATATATATATATATATATATATATATATATATATATATATATATACATATATATATATATATATATATATATATATATATATATATATATATATATATATATATACATATATATATATATATATATATATGTATATATATATATATATATATATATATATATATATATATATATATATATATGATGTGTGTGTATGTGATTGTATGTCTGTTTGTGTGTGTGTTTATGTGTGTAGTTAATGTTTTGAACATTGTTTTCTATCCCATTTCATTAATGATGCTATGATATCAAATGTTACCAATACTAATTTTTTGTCTAGTAAAAGTAAAATTAATTATATTGTTAAGCTAAATATAATTTTGCCTTTATTTCTCAATCAAATCAAATGAATTTTTCTTTAATCAAATGTTAGTCTTATAACTGTTTTATTGTAATTCAATTATTATGTAAAAAATTTTGGCGGAATATGTGGTTCTTATGTATATTATATTACTTTCTTCACTTCCTGATGTTTCTCACCCTCATTTTTTCCCTTTTATTCTATCTCTGAAGAGAAAGTTCTGTTAAACTTAAAAGTATAAATCTTACCGCCAATCATCCAACCCCCAAGCCAATGATTGATTGACCTGTTCCTTGAACTAGTCTGAAAAAAAAAACGTAGCCTAAATGGATGACGGAAAAGAAGTGACTTTACCTCTCAATGATTCACCATCCATCTTACTTTTAATGAATACATAACCGTCGTCAATTGCACTAACGTGTGGCAGATGATAGCTTCTATCAGGAACAAAGTTTGGTAAGAAGATAATTAGATAAGCCGGAACATTGATTCCAGCAATAAATTATCACTTACGGAACTCTTCTGGTGGTGCAGGGGTCAGCACAAAGCTTTTTTTTTATTTTTTCTTATTTTCTTTTTAACGTGTAGGACATGTCCCTTTTTGGTCCTTCTTCTATAATTTACCCTGATCAAGATTTAAGAAGTTTGAAAATATTCTCTTTTAAGCAATCGAACATTTTCTCACCTCAATTCCTAATTACCTCAAATTTATTCAGTTTCTGTGCGATTTTATTGACGTTTCTACATTTTTTTGATAATTTAACTAATAACATTCATTTACTTGACCAAAGAGGTCTCAAGACATAGGTAGTAGGATGGCCAGAGCACCAGCCACCTGTTGAGATACTACCGTTAGAGAGTTATGGGTTCCTTTGATTGGTCAGGCAATCTTTAATTGGCTCCTTCTCCCTGGTTACGGTTCATTTACCACTTGCCTACACACTCACAACTAATAGTCTGGCCTATTCTTTACATGTTCTCTGTCCTCATACATCTGACAACACTAAGATTACCAAACAATTTTTCTTTACTTAAGAGGTTAACTACTGTAAAGTAACCATTAAGAGGCCACTTTCCTCTAGGTAAGGGTAACAGAGACTTTTTAGCTATTGTAAGCAGCTCTTCTAGGAGAAGGGCACTCAAAATCAAACCTTTGTCCTCTAGTCTTAGGTAGTGCCAAAGCTTCGGTTACTATGGTCTTCCACTGTCTTGGGTTATAGTTCTTTTGCTTGAGGGTACACTCGGGCACACTATTTTATCTTATTATTTCCTCTTGTTTTGTTAAAGTTTTTCTAGTATATAAAGAAGATTTTTATTTTACTTTATGTTGCTACTGTTCTTAAAATATTCCATTTTTCCCTTTTTCCTTTCCTCACTTGGTTATTTTCCCTGTTGGAGCCCCTGAGCTTATAGCATCCTGCTTTTCCAGCCAGGGTTTTTGCTTAGCAAGTAATAATAATAATAATAATAATAATAATAATAATAATAATAATAATAATAATAATAATAATAATAATAATAATAAGATTACCGTTAAGGAATAAGAAAAAAGCATGGAAAGTCTTCATAAAGGTGCCTAAAACAATAAATTATATCAGAGAAATAAAAGTTACTCTCTCTCTCTCTCTCTCTCTCTCTCTCTCTCTCTCTCTCTCTCTCTCTCTCTCTCTCTCTCTCTAAAATCAGTGTCCTGCTGGTTGTCTTTCTTTTATGTTTATAATATCATCTCAATC
>NC_090741.1:21708893-21716393 GCF_036898095.1 Palaemon carinicauda
TGTTAGAGCTTCCTGCCCCCTACAGGGAAGAGTCCTACTAGACTCTGGAAAAGTCTCGAAGAGTACATATACCTATGTATGAATACCAGGCAAGCTAATATAGTGGTCTCACCCTATATTAAGTAAAGCATAGTTTGTAAAGAACCACTGCGTCAATATGAAATATCGACCAGTTCTCCGCACAATACTTGTATTGGACAAAGGTTTATATCCGCATAGGAGAAAAATTGTAAAACCGCCACCGTCCCTTTCTGGGACGGAGTCCTCCCGTTAAGGGAAAGCATAAACCAATGCAACATAGATTGCATACAGGAACAATCTATTAGAATTATCCCAGATAAATATACATAGAATGAATGCTCAATTACATCAATAAATTGACACAGGTGAAGGAGACGCAAGGTTCTCAAGAACAAGTTTATTGATAGACAATAAACAGACAGGTTAACAACAATTCTATATATATATATATATATATATATATATATATATATATATATATATATATATATATATATATATATTTATATATATATATATATATATATATATATATATATATATATATATAAGAAGAGGATAACCAAAACTTTAAGCATAAGTCTGATAGTAAACAGAAACTTGTTTATCTGAAAGAAAAACATTAGTGCCACTTTTAACATACCGAGGTATGAAGGTCAGAAAAGTCTGTATTACTAATCAGTTACATTAGCGTTAGAAATGCTCGGCACACATGTCTGCACTTATGCTAGGTTCACCTTTGGAAGTGGAACAGTCAACGTGGGCACCTCAGTGCCCTCACTTAGTTTGTAGCACAGTATGTAACTACACACTCACCCTGGAATTAATTGTCCCAATTAAAACCACTGTTCCTCGCAGAGTTAAACAGCAGGGTTAACAACGCAACCCACTGCTACCACAGAACTCTTTAGTTGCTCCACTTGCTTCGCATAGTGGCGAAAGAACACTCTGGAAGACTTCCAGCCAGTGTATGAACGAAGATGTTCAAAATCCATACAATTAAGGAAATTTAAGGATGAAGCAACTTTCCTTGGATCGTGACCTGCGGGTGTACTGTCAGGATCCGCTCTGCGAATAAAATATGTGATTTTCGCTCTGAGTTGATTCAGAGATAAATTTGAGCCTGATGTTTCTCCCCTGAATAGCTGACCACCCTTGAAGTCTGAAGTTCTATGAAGATAGACCTTTAGGCATTCTACTGGACATAGAGATGCATCTCCTTTCAGAGGGCAGATTCTCCAGGGACCCCACCTGTTGGTGGGTAACTCATTCTTGGCGAGAAACGTAGGATCCAGAAACAGGTTCAGTTCTCCCCCATCCAGGAACTGAACACGACCTGCCTCTCTCCAGAGGGCTACTATCTCACTAACCCTGGCCCCGGACGCGAGTGCAAATAGGAAAATAACCTGTTGTGTCAAATCCTTTAATGCACACTCCTCATTGCTCAACAGAGAAGCGAAATGAAGAACTTGTCTAAAGACCATGAAATGGGCTTTGGAGGTGCTGAAGGTCTGAGCCTAGCGCAGGCTTTCGGAACTTTATTAAAGATCTCGTTACCGAGGTCGACCTGGAAGGCATATAGAATGGGTCTTGTCAAAGCAGACTTACACGCCGAAATCGTGTTAGCTGCCAACCCTTGACCATGGAGGAGGATGAAGAAAGATAAGCAGAAGTCTGTCGAGATCTCCTGCGGATTCTTCGCCTTAACAAAGGCCACCTATTTTCTCCAAGATGACTCATATTGCCTTCTAGTAGATTTGCACTTATATTCCTCTAGGAAGTCTATGCTGGCTTTCGAAGTCCCGAAACGCTTTCTCACCACTAGGGAGAGAAAATCATGAGCTGCAGGGTCCGGGTTTTCTGTAATGAAGTGCAGACAGTCGACTTCTGGACTCGCTGGGTCAGAACTGGATCTGGTAGCGGTACAAACTTCAGCCGTAGTTCCAATGCCAGGAGGAACCACACGCTGTTCGGCTACTTGTGGGCCACTATTGCCGCTACCCCCTTGAAGGATCTCAGTTTGTTGAGGACCCTCAACAGAAGGTTGTGAGGAGGGAACAGATAAATCCTGGACCATCCGTTCCAGTCGAGGGACATCGCGTCCACTGCTTCCGCTAAGGGGTCCTCGTACGGGGACACGTACAGGGGCAACTTCTTGTTGTCTTTCGTCGCAAAGAGGTCTATTTGCAGTTCTGGGACTTGATTCAGAATGAAGGAGAATGATCCTGCGTCTAAGGACCATTCCGACTCTATCGGTGTGAACCTTGATAGAGCGTCCGCTGTCACATTGCAGACTCCTTGAAGGTGAACTGCCGACAGGTACCACTTCTTCTTTTCCGCCAATCAGAAGATGGCCAACATCACCTGGTTGAGAGGTGGTGACCTCGATCCTTGTCGATTCAAGAATGTCACAACTACCTCGCTGTCCATCACCAACCTTATGTGGATCGAGTGACGCGGGGAGACTTTCTTTAAGGTAAGGAGCACTGCCATAGCTTCTAGAAAGTTTATGTGAAAGGTCTTGAATAGCTTGGACCAAGTCCAGTGGACTTTTTTCCGATGAGAGTGACCTCCCCATCCCTCCTTCGAGGCGTCTGAGTGAATCGTCACTGACGGGGGAGGTGGCTGAAGAAGAACCGACTTCTTTAGATGTCTGGCTTGGGACCAAGGCCTGAGAAGAGTACGTAGCCGAAGCGGAACTGGCCTTCTCAGATCTCTTCGCGTGTTTGATGCATAACTTCTCCAAACTCTGGTTGCATCCTTTAGCTGTGCTCTTAGCACTGGGTCTGTCACCGAAGCAAACTGGAGAGAGCCCAGTACCCTCTCCTGTTCGCGTCTTGATATCCTTTCGAAATCTAGAAGTCTCTTGACAGAACCCGCTATCTCCTTCCTTTTCTTCGCCAGGATGGAGAAACGGTGTGACATTAGGTCCCAGTGGATTCCCAGCCACTGGAACTTTTGAGATGGAGAAAGTCGAGACTTTTTTCTGTTGATCTTGAAGCCTAGATACTCTAGGAACTGGATCACTTGACTGGAAGCTTGCAAGCATTCTGTCTCGGATGCTGCCCACACCAGCCAGTCGTCCAGGTAGGCTACTACCTGAATTCCCTTTAGGCGTAATTGTTTGAGAGCTACGCTCGCATGCTTCGTGAAAATCCTTGGGGCTATATTTAGCCCGAATGGTATTGCTCTGAAGGCGTATAGTCTTCGTTGTAGCTTGAACCCTAGGTAGGGGGAGAGTCGACGGTTGATTGGAACGTGCCAATAGGCGTCTGACAAGTCTATAGAGACGAAATATGCCCTCTTAGGCAGTAAGGTCCTTATGTGTTGCAGTGTTAGCAACTTGAATTTGCAATTCACTATGAACTTGTTGAGTGGCGACAAGTCCAGAATGACTTTGAGCTTTTCCGCGTCTTCCTTGGGAACACAAAACAGCCTCCCTTGGAATTTGATGGACTTCACCCTTCGGATCACTTTTTTCTCCAACAGTTCTTGAACGTACTCCTCCAGAACGGGGGTGGAGTGTTGGAAAAACCGAGGGCACGGGGGTGGAGTGCTGTACCAGCTCCAGCCCAGTCCGTTCTTGAGTAGACTGTGGACCCAGGGATCGAAGGTCCACCAATCCCGAAAATTCTGAAGTCTCCCTCCTACCGGCATCATCTCACTTGGAATGCCGTCCTGAGGTCTTGCCTCCCTGACCGCGACCACCCCTGAATCCCCTTCCCCTTGAGGGGCGCCTAGACGAGCCTCTGGCTGCTCCTCTAGGCTTTGCTCGAAAGGAAGTAGACTGCCCTTCGAACGTTGGGGTGAATGTCGTGGACTGAGTCGACACTGCCTGGGGTACCCACTGGAATGTGGTCGGGGTTTGTGCCACCATCTGGGGCACTGAAGGCAATGGCAATTGCAGTTACTGTTGCTGTCTAAGAGGCTTGGCTGGCCGAGACGGTAGCCTAGTCCTCATAGTCTTCCTCTTTGGTTGAGGACCCTCATCCGGGGAAGACTTTCTTTTGATAGCCAGGCCCAACTTTTGGAGAAGGTTTCTATTCTCCGTGGCGGCCCTCTCAACAACTTCTTTGACCAATTCGGTAGGGAAAAGGTCTTTGCCCCAAATGTTGGAGGAGATCAGTTTCCTTGGCTCGTGCCTCACCGTAGCCGAGGTGAACATGAACTCCCTACAAGCTCTCCTCGCCCTGACGAAGCTATAAAGATCCTTCGTCACTGTGGCCAGATGAGTCTTGACCACTACCATGAACATTTCATGGACCTTGGGGTCACTTGCCACCGTCTCAAGAGTAGTCTGAAGAGACATTGAGGCAGCCAGTCTTTCTTTTGTCTCGAGCTCTCTCCGCAAAAGAAAGTCAGACAGTTTAGGGAGGTCCTCGCTGAACTGACGTCCGGCAATATCAGCCTCCAACTTCCCAACTGAGAAGGTAAGAAGGACATCCTTCCAGTCTTTGTGGTCCATAGGCAGGGCCAGCGACAAGGGTTTACACTCCTCCAGGGAGGGGCAAGGCTTGCCGGCCTCGACTGCTTTTAGTACAGCCGCAAACCCTTTCTGTAAAAAGGGGAAGGCTCTAGCAGGAGAGGACACAAAGGAAGGGAGCTTCTTACTCAATGCAGCTACCTTTGAGTTTGTGAAGCCCCTCTCTTTCATCGAGGATGAAAGCAAAGCTTGAGCCTTAGCATGGTCCATCACTATGACCTCCTTCGGCTCTGTCTCCTCCTTTGAAGCTGGTTCCTCCCTCAGCCGGACATAACAGTCCAGATATGACCGCTTGCTGGGCCAGAATTCCACCTCCTCTAGGGGAACTGAACCCAACTTATCCGAGATGACGATCTTTCCAGTCGTCATCGGCATGTGCTCAGCATACCTCCATGGGTTAGCATCTGAGCACAAGGGAAGGTCTTTCACATTAAGCCTTTTCTGGGGCCCATGTGATGCTGCAAGCCTCTGCATCTGCAGTTCCATTGCAGCCGCCTTCTCCTGATTCTCCTTCTGCATTTGTTGGATCATTCCAACAATGGAGGAGAGGGCCTGTCCCAGCTCTACTGGGAGAGCGGCCGATGTTGAGGGAATAGGCTCCGGGATCTGAACCGGAGTAGCCGACACCTCGTCGACCTCTTCCTCTAGAACGTCTGGGGCTTGAACTTCATCCTGGGCTTCTGCCAGGAGGTCTTCCTCCAGACGCTCGTCCACGCCAGACATCCTGTCATTCAACTGGATGTCTTGCATAGCGACCGCGACTTCAGCATCCACCTGGATCTGAACTTGGAGGATCTCCTCTTGAAGCTGGGGAATCACTGCATCAGCTGATGCCCTAGGGAAAAGGTAAGCCCTCATCTTCTCACTTGGAAGATAAGGTCCAGAGGTGTTCTTCTGGAAGCCCCTTACCCAGGTGCGAAGCTTCCCCCTTGCTATATCCCTTGATTCCGCTGTCCTAGGGGAATCAAAAGCTTCAGTAATCAGGTTAGAGCACACGGTACATACCTGGGGGTCCCAATACCGGAGATCACCCTTGGAGACAGCGCATGCTGTGTGCCTCCTACATAATCCATGTCCGCAGAGGTTCTTACTGCGGACGTTGCAGAAAGCACTTCCGCACTTCGGACGTACCTCCTGCAAAGAGAAGAAAATTTCCATGATTATCAAGTGAACTATGTATCACTGGATATGCACAGTTTAGCATAACAATTCAGAAAGGAAAGACACACACTTGTGTTTCCTTCACAGCCAATTGTTGCAGCCTTCCAGATAATAAAATCGTATGGTTAATCTCTTCTAGAATAACCAATGAAAAGTTTCCAGAGGAAACAGGTTTAGCTCACACCTAAGCAATGATTTTAAAATCCTGGATAATAGACAAGAAAGAACTCACTTTCTTATCTGTAAGGCAACAGCAAAAGGGCTGTGCAAGACAACACAAAAGTGTTAGAACACACAGTGCTGTACCAAAATTTATACTATAGTTTTCCTCTTACAGTATATGTTATACTGAAGAATACTGGTACAGTATAGAAGGTTATGTGCCGGCCGGCGAGTCCATAACTAGCTTTAAAGTATACTACTTAACAGCTATAAGGCGGCAGAACGCTGGTTCAAATGCATGTACCTGCCGGCAGTAACTGCCGGCCGGCAATCAGCCCATGTCGGCTACACAAGGTAGCACCCGGCTGCCGGCCACACTCTTGGCGACCGGCAGACAAGGGCTGACATTAGCCGGCCGGCAAAGGCACACAACCGATGTCAGCCAGCAGCAAAAGAACCAGAGGACTACGACTGCCCGGCTGCCGGCCTCATAGGCTGGCAGCCGGGTCGGGTACAGCACTAAAAGAAAACTGAATGGATGCCGGGATAAGAGCGTAAACAACCTCCAAGCCCGGCAATCTGAAAGAGTGCATATAAGGAAGGGGAGAATCTAATTCAGGCTTCCTGACCAATGCCGTCTGACTCACAGGCAGGCATGGATGAGGGACCAAGGGAGGTCCGGGCAGCACTCAAGCAGAAGACCCTTGCCGGCCGGCACACTCTGCCGGCCGGCAAAGGACTGAGTCAATTCCACATCCTAACCTATCCTAGGTCCAGATGTAAAATGACGTATAGTACTGTAATGGCTAGGCCATTACGGAGATAGAGGGGGAAGGGACAAAAGAGGGTCCTACCAACCTTGCTTTAGTGAAGGATCACCCGCAGCCAAGGAAACTCATCTTAGCCTAAGGGAGATCCAAGGAGGGAGGCCAGCAATGCTTGCCACCTCCCAAAGAACCAAAGCAAGGAAGTTGTTGCTACTCCCAGGGAAAGAATCTTATCCTCACACCGAGAACAGCAACAAGGACTAGTCTGCTAGATCACAAAAGAAGGAATCATCTCGTACAGAAACCTTCGGTAGTGACCTAAGGAGGCTAAGCCTCCTATGTCTGTGTCAGGCCAGCGAGGGAGACTCTACCCCAAGCCAGACGAACACAGACTCAGACTAAAAACTCTGTTGTTCTGTCCCACTCTGAAACCAGACTTACTGGAACAGGAAGGTACAGTAACACCCCAGTATAGTTTTATCGAAAGTTAATTCAGATAAACCACTTAGGGATAAGCCCAAGGCTTAAACAGAGGGAAAGGGATTGCAAACCTTCTCCGAAGAAAAGAAAGCAACCGGGGAGTATGAGAAAGTATACTAAGGCTCCATAAGCAACTTAAGCCTAGGCACCAAGAGAATCGATTACCTAAATCACCGAAACTCACTCGTATACTATCTTGGAAATATTCAACATAATCTTAAATGTATAAAAAACAGCCTAAAGCTTCAATAAAATTTTAATACACTCGGAAAATCAAATTCATGCAGAAAGTACTAGGACCAAACGACTAAGCTACATGGCCTAGCGTAGGCCAAAGTTGGCGAATACTTCGCCAAAATAATAATAAAGCACGAAAGGAAATCCTATGTAACGCTAAATAGCTAAAATTTATTAAAGCAAAACAAC
>NC_090741.1:21728893-21731393 GCF_036898095.1 Palaemon carinicauda
CCTTGTATTTGCTCAATTCACAAATCCTGTTTTGATCTAAGTATTTGTATTTCTCTGAATAAATAAACAAATCTGCTATTATTTTTGCCTTATCTTCCAACTTGAGATACAATAACTTCATGTGGATTGTTAAATCTGTGGAAGAATATAATCGTGTTAGCCACTGTGGGTAATCCATGTTTGTATTCTCCAACTTCTTCAATTCAAGAAAGGTTTTATCAGGTAGCAACGTAGTAAACCTCTTAAGTTCAATACCAAGACTCAGCCATATTACAGCATTAAAGTACACTAAATCTCATTATTCTGTTTCAATTTGTTCTGAATATCCTATGAATTGCCAATTATTTAATACACGATTGCGGAGAAAATTCACAAATTTGATAACCTTTTGCTTTACTTGATGTAATTCCCCTGACTTACACACTTCACAGCATAAACGTTCTTGGTGTATGATACAATGAATGGTAGGTAAATTAAAGTCTTCATTTGCTCGAACAAAGCACAAAACTCATCTTTTGTTTTCCTTTCTTTAAGGGTGCCCCATCTGTGACAATTAAACTTATTTTTTATATGTTCGCTTTCAAACTTTGTACATTTTTTTTCAGAAGCCACAATGAAATCACAGCCACGAGTGCGATCTTTAAGTGGAGTTAAAGCTAATAGCTCTCCTCTGACAACAAATTTATCAGTTATGTATCTTATCCAGATGCAAAGTTTTGCTAAATCTCTGATGTGTGTTGGTTCATTGAGTGCTAGGCTAAATGACAAGCAAGAGTTCAAGTCTGTTGTAAGTTGTTGTTCAATGTTTTCAGACATATTTACAATTCTTCTAGCTATTGTTTGTCCGCTCAGCTACATCATTATTCTTTGGGTCAACTTTTTCTTGGAGAAGTATGGAATTAAAAGCTCAAGATAGAGATGACTGGCGAAATCTAACCGAGGCATTTTCCGTCAATATGCGTAGGAGATGATTATGCTGATGATGATAATAATAAGGTTACTTATAAAGAACGTTCTGATAAATTCAGTTATCGAGAACATTATAATACCCTAATCATTAGGATTCATTAATCTATATATCAAATAAAATATGCAAATTGTAACTAAGATACTATTGTCAATATTTACAAAATCCGTTACTTGTCTAAAATTTTGGTTAGAAATTCCAAACGAGTTTAAAGAACATGAAACCCTGAGGTGAAAATTAGGAAAATGACTGCCACGTAAAATTCTACGTGATCATGATGTCATGGAATGACATTGATAATGAGCTAATTAAAGAGGAATTAATTCTTTCTGTAGGTAGTAGGTTGGCCAGGCCACCAGCCACCCATTAAGATACTACCGCTAGAGAGTTATTACATCCTTTGACTGGCCAAACAGTACTACATTGGATCCATCTTTCTGGTTATGGTTCACTTTCCCTTTGCCTACACATATACCGAATAGTCTGGCATATTTTTTACAGAATCTTCTCTATCCTCATACACCTGATAACACTAAGATTAGCAAACAGTTTCTTCTTCACCCAAGGGGTTAACTACTGCACTGTAATTGTTCAGTGGCTACATTCCTCATGGTAAGGGTAGAAGAGACTCTTCAGCTATTATAAGCAGCTCTTCTAGAGAAGGACACTCCAAAATCAAACCATTGTTCTCTAGTTTTGGGTAGTGCCATAGTCTCTGTACCATGGTCTTCCACTGTCTTGGCTTAGAGTTCTCTTGCTTGAGGGTACACTTGGGCACGCTGTTCTGTGTTGTTTCTCTTCCTCTTGTTTTGTTAAAGTTTTTATAGTTTATATAGGAGATATCTATTTTAAATGTGTTACTCTTCTTAAAAAATTTATTTTCCCTTGTTTCCTTTCCTCACTGGGCTATTTTTTCCGTTGGAGCCCGTGGGCTTATAGCATCCTGCTTTTCCAACTAGGGTTGTGGCTTAGCAAGTAATAATAATAATAATAATAATAATAATAATAATAATAATAATAATAATAATATTAGTTTTGAATGTTCTTGAAACAAATTTTATATTTCTAATTTAATTCTGTCATTGGAAATTTAAAACTTCAAAAATCTGCCGCCTAATTAAAACATTATTACCTAATGAGAGAGAGAGAGAGAGAGAGAGAGAGAGAGAGAGAGAGAGAGAGAGAGAGAGAATAAAAATAATTTCACTCGTTTCCTAGGAATTTAGATGATATTCAGTATTTACCTGAAGAAAGAATACTGTTTTAATTTTTTTTATTTATAGATAAAGTTTGAAGACAGTCTCACAATCCTTGTGCGACGTTTGAAAAATAAACTGTGAGATTTGATTAATGACGGCAATTTTCTTCTTTTATATTTCACAGTGAATTTATATTTTTCTCGTAGAATAACACTTTTAATTTATTTTAGTAAAGAGTAGTCATAAAGGAATATAAATGAAGTAGAAGAAAAAACTTTCAATATGATGCAGATATGACAGATGGTATTCAAGACTGAACCAACAGAATATTGGG
>NC_090741.1:21741393-21743893 GCF_036898095.1 Palaemon carinicauda
CTGAATTCGACAGGTATTAGTACACGGAAATTATCACTAACTTTGATTTTTCTTTGTTGCCCAGTTATATGTCATTGTTCATACAAGTCTCCTGGACAAAGGTTCGATTCCTGGCTGGTCGGAAGCTATTGTCTTTGGGTGATTTCACCCGAGGTCGTTGAAAGAATCCAGACATTGATATATTAAAATATATGGCTTATTTGAATCTAAGAAACACGTCTAAATGTGCAAATTTTATCATTAATCAAATGCCAAGTCACATACATACTAATTAACTATGATGGTGAAGATAGGTTGATTTCATTGACTTTTATCTTTCTTCATGGCTAAGTGGTGGTCAGTGTCTATACAAGCTTGCCGGACCAGGGATCGATTCCCGGACGGTCACAAGCTCTTGTCTTTGTGTGATTTCGCTGTGGGCTCTGATCCAGAGATCGTTAAGAGAATCCAAACATTGATGCATTAGAAATATATAGCTTATTTGAATATAAAAAACACGTTTAAATGTACAAAATTTATCATTAAATGAAGGACATTTCACAAACATACCAATTAGCTACGATGGTGGCGAAGGGTTGGTTTCAAGACTTTTATCTTTCTTCGTGGCCAAGTGGTATGTCACTGTTCATACAATTTTCCTGGAACAGAGTTCGATTCCCGGCCGGTCAGAAGCTATTGTGTGTGTGTGTGTGTTCGTGTGTTCGTGTGTGTGATTTTGCCAGGGGCTCTAATCCTGAGATCATTAATAGTATCCCGACATTAATGTATAGTAAATATATGTTGCTATTTCTAATTCATTTGTGCATACATTCCGGGATCTTTTGCGGTGGATTATTATCAAGTCCAATGTAATGACAAAGCATATAACCTTCAAAATAGTTGAAATCGCCTTTTTTTCTACTTTGTATCTGGAAATAAGGTTAGTCTAAACACGTTATAGGAAAGTGAACAAAATGCCGAACAAGAATTTCCTCTAATAATGTACATTGCTTAGGTTTTCGTTCATTACCATTTGTAAATTGACCTGCGTGTGACTTATATAGGATGAAAACGTATTGCCAAATAATTACATAGGGTTTATGTAAGTAGTCAGATGGTTTAATATATCAATATTTCAACCATTCAATGAATCAGTATACAAACATTAACTCGCTTATCTCAATTATGGTTTATTTATTGTGTTTGAAATATGATAAGGATGTCTTCGTACCATATGAGAAAACCTGAGTGTTGAGGGAGTATTCTGAATCAGATATCCATAAATATATCAAACCTTCAATATGGAACTGATCATCTTAAAATAGTTGGTGTTGAATACTTGTTTTTATCGAGCAAAAGTTGATTGGGCTGCTAGCAGTATCTCTTCAGACTCGGTTGAAAATAAATAAATAAGAGGAAAAACTGAAGACTTTTCGTTTTACTGTGAGTCATATCTTATAAAAATTTAATTTAAGTTACAAAATACGATTACAAGTATTTTTCACGAAGTTATACGAGAAGTGAGATATGATTATTATTTTGCTCTTTCAATGCTTCATTCGAAGGGGAAACGAGTAAAAAGACGAAAACTCTGACTTCAGTTCTAAAACTAAGTACCGGATATCAGAGAGAGAGAGAGAGAGAGAGAGAGAGAGAGAGAGAGAGAGAGAGAGAGAGAGAGAGAGAGAGAGAGAGAGAGAATATAATTTTAATGTATATTGAAGAATAACGTTAAGGAAAATAGAGCTTGGTTTTATAAGCAAATTGGTGAATAACACTAATAACACAATAAAAGACAAAAAGGATTTTGATGTAGAAAAGTACTCTATCTCTGGGAAGAAGAATAAGAGTTGACCAATATTTGATGACAGAATTGTTTGAAGCTGTACGCTTTTCATATTCTTTTATTTGGAACATTCTCTCTCTCTCTCTCTCTCTCTCTCTCTCTCTCTCTCTCTCTCTCTCTCTCTCTCTCTCTCTCTCTCTCTCTCTCTTATTCGAAATTGTATCCCAGTGTACCTCTATAGATCTTTCACAGACAGGTATATCCTGATAATTCATTTATATTACTGTCTTTTATTACTTTGTATTTTTATATAAAGGTTTGCAATTTCTCCTTCAGAAACCGATTACGTTCTTATAATTTGACTCTAATTACACAATAGATGTAAGAAGAGATTTTTTTTTTATTACGTGAATCATTACATTGTATTAAAAACAGAGTAGAGGATTTGAAATCTTATGTAATACCAGAGCGAAATGCATTGGATGATATTGATGTGATGTTATTTAAAATAGTAGGGAAATTGTGATTCGCTTGGTATGCATGATGTATATGAATCAGCTACCATGAATTTTGATATTTTAAATCATTATCCATGATATTTTGAAATTTTTTCACCCAAATATAATAACTATTGATATGGAAGAGTTATATTTTCTTATTTCAACTTAAAACAACGATAAAAGATATATAAATAACGTACACTGAGATGCTATTTTGAGCGATATGATAAAGGAA
>NC_090741.1:21748893-21763893 GCF_036898095.1 Palaemon carinicauda
GCCTACCTAAATAAAGAATTTGAAATCATTCGTAAACAACTCGCCCAGCTATTCTACCCGACGTATGTCATAGATAAGGCCATCAACAAAGCCAACACGATATATTATAAGGATCATGTTACTAACCAAAGAGATTTTAAAAATAAGATAAAACTCCCATATATAGAAGGTATTAAAAATATAACAAATCATATCAAAACTGAGAACCCCTTTGTTTATTCATATCCAAAGACCATAGGAAGCGCCCTTATTAATGTTTATCAAAATAAAAGAGATGTAGAATCGGGCGTTTATAAAGTACCATGTGGGGATTGTGAAAAAGTGTACGTTGGGCAAACAGGCCGTTCGCTATCTCAAAGATTATCCGAACACAAAAGATCTGTTAGATATGGCTATGAAAACTCGGGGATTTTCGTTCACCTTAGGGATTTAGGGCACCAGATTAACTGGAGTGAGTCGTCTTTGCTTTTTAAGAGTACATGTCCGTACAGAAGGAAAATCCTGGAATCAGCCATCATAAATCAATCAAACACAATGAACCTATCTGGGGGCCAATGGAAAGCTGACACAGTGGACAATACTCTTCTCAACCCTATCATTAAGAAGATATTCCACGGAGACCGACCACCAGACATGCATCAGAGGTCAAGACTTCCTCCAAGCGGCTCAACAATAAGAAGACACACCTGGAAGTAATTAAATTTGGCTAATCCTTCCAGCAATTATAACAACTATAGAACAATTGAACACACCGTTTTGCTTTCATATATAAACCGTCACTCTCCACTGTACTCCTCATTTTTACTTTACATCCTGAAGAGGGTCGATGTTTATTGACCGAAATATAGTGTGATTTATTCATATTTCCTGTCTTTCTTTTATGGGCCCTTTTTGAAAAAACATGTTAAACTGTTCGATTACAGTTATAAGTAAGACATATATACATATATGTATATATATATACATATATATGTGTATAAATATAGATATATATATATATATATATATATATATATATATATATATATATATATGTGTATATATATATATAAATATATATATATATATATATATATATATATATATATATATATATATATATATATATATATATATATATATATATATATATACATATATATATATATGTATATATACATATATATATATATATATATATATATATATATATATATGTATATATATATATATATATATATATATATATATATATAAATATATATATATATATATATAAATATATATATATATATATATATATATATATATATATATATATATATTCATATATATATATATATATATATATATATATATATATATATATATATATATATATATATATATATATATATATATATATGTATATATTTGGTCTCAGGCGTTGTTGTCATGATGGAAGTTCCTTCATTAGTAGCTCCCTAGGTATATATCCCAGAGGATTTAGCAAAGGTATCCAGAATTCTAACCTCTGGAGCGAATATCCCTTAAAATTTAGAAAAGGATTACCGCGTAATATCATAGGACGTATTTTTGCCACGTCTCATAGCTATCTACACCCCTATTAGCGCTTTCGCTTCGAGGGGAAAAGTGGCAAGAATAAAGGAGAGTCGTTAAAGAGGCAACGCTCCTACCGTACTGTAAATAGTGCGGCAAATCGACACCGCGCGGCGCCACCAAGCCATTCTTTCTCTTGTAGCTTCGTTGACCAGTGTTATCCCGTGTTATATCTTGCTATTTTGGAGTTATTGGTCGCTATGATGTCTTCACCAGCCTCATCAGCTTCTGGAAACTTAAGTAATATCTTTGAATTGTGTAAATGTAAGCTCTTGCCAGTTTTGCCTTTTGATTGAGATCGTAATTAATGTAATAAGAGCTGTTGCCAGCCGGATGGCATCATGGACGAGGTCGTTCTTTCTGTACATTTAGTTAGCCAGAACGACCTTTTTCCCGGCATTATTTGCTTTAATAACTTTAGCTATTTAGAAATTTTAGCTAGGGATTCTTATATCATGTCATTGTTGTCGTGGATTTGGCTATTTATGATCGAGCCTCACGAGTGCTAGGCTTCATAGCCTAGGCACCTACACAATTCATGCATGATATAACCTTCCTGGTAAAGTTTTATCAAAGCTCAGGCAACATTTTATACATCTAAGATATTACTGTTTTAAATTTTCCTCTTCCAAGATAGTATACAAGAGAGTTTCGTTGAACGATTCTCAATGCTCCTAGACTACTAGCCTAGGGGCTTTAGTATACTTTCATACATGTCCCTATTGCTCTTGTATTGTCTTTTAAGGGGAGACTGACACCTCCTATACCTTTTAAGTCGATACTAATCTCCTAGGAGATTTAAGAGCAATCGCCTTCCCTCTGATTAGCCTAGGCTATCCTCAGTTTGCTTTGCTGTGAACTGAGTTCTGGCTATGTTTTACTGAGGCGTTTCGCTTTCTTTCGCCTAACCACTGTGTCGGTTTTGAGTTTAGAACGGGACATCAGAGTAATAAGTCTGTGTTAGGCATCTTACTGTCTTGGTAAAATGATTTCCCATGTCAGGTTAAGCTGCCTTTACAGGAGGCTAGACCTCCCTAGTCCATACGTGATGGTTTTGTATGATAATCCCTCCTTCCTTGGTCTAGCAGACAGTCCTGTGCCGGTAGATCTTAGACCGAAGAAATGACTTCTTCACTGCCTAAGGTCTCTGGTCCGAGATTCTGTTCTCTTGTGAGATTGTGTCCTGCGTGCCGCTCTCTCACTTGACTAACCCAACCTGGGGAAATGATTTCTCCTACCTGAGGTTACTCCATAAGATCAGAATCCTTCAAGTTGGGTGGTGCCTTCAGGCATTACCTTACTTATAGGACATCTACCCCCTCCCCTCTGTCTCTTTCGTGTTGGATGAACCATCACCCTCCCTGGCCGTCATTCTACATTTGACCCTAAGGATTATTTGTAGAACTGGCCTGAGGTTCCCTGTCTGCCGCCGGCCGAGCTGGCTGCCGGCAGGTACCCTCGTATTCTTTAGAGTGTTCTTCAGTCCTCCCTTGGACTGCCTTCCATAGCCAATGTGGATGGGATATGGTTGGATGGAAGCCCGAATACTATTCCCCCTTCCACTTGAACCCTTATTCTGCATGTTGGCCGGCAAGGCT
Organism: Palaemon carinicauda; assembly: GCF_036898095.1. Classification (NCBI taxonomy): domain Eukaryota; kingdom Metazoa; phylum Arthropoda; class Malacostraca; order Decapoda; family Palaemonidae; genus Palaemon; species Palaemon carinicauda. Next base: position 21,752,070 of record NC_090741.1, read on the forward strand.
GAGCCTTTGCCTTCCTCCATCCTCTCTTTTTCTCTGCCTTTCATTTTACTGGGCCATGTTGATTGTCTGCCGGCCGGCAGTTGCTCTGCCGCCGCTTACCATTGGTGTTGCTGATCAACGACCCAACGACAATAGACATACTGGGATCGGCTGCCGGCTACTGAGTTGCCAGCCGGCAGCCAGCCACCCATAACCTGGACATTTGCCGACGGCTGCCGCCGAGTCCTACTTGATGGAAGGATCCTCGGCTGCCGGCCGGCAGAACAACCGCTGCCGCTGCCAGTGGCCTGCCGTCCATTACTTCGAAGATAGTAATTACCTTCAAATAGCCCAGAATAGACCGGCATATGCCAGCTAGCCCGGCATTTTCCGGCAGATCCGGCATGTGCCGGCAGGCCCGGCATGTTCCGGCAGGCCCGGCATGTTCCGGCAGGCACGGCAGGACTGGCGGCATGCTACCGACAGTCAGTGCTGTAGCCCAAAAGTTTTTCCAAGCAACAAGGTGCTTCATGGGCAGCCTATTGTGAGACCATCACATATATGACTAACCCAACCTGGGGAAATGATTTCTCCTACCTGAGGTTACTCCATGAGATCAGAATCCTTCAAGTTGGGTGGTGCCTTCAGGCATTACCTTACTTATAGGACATCTACCCCCTCCTCTCTGTCTCTTTCGTGTTGGATGAACCATCACCCTCCCTGGCCGTCATTCTACATTTGACCCTAAGGATTATTTGTAGAACTGGCCTGAGGTTCCTTGTCTGCCGCTGGCCGAGCTGGCTGCCGGCAGGTACCCTCGTATTCTTTAGAGTGTTCTTCAGTCCTCCCTTGGACTGCCTTCCATAGCCAATGTGGATGGGATATGGTTGGATGGAAGCCCGAATACTATTCCCCCTTCCACTTTAACCCTTATTCTGCATGTTGGCCGGCAAGGCTGAGCCTTTGCCTTCCTCCATCCTCTCTTTTTCTCTGCCTTTCATTTTACTGGGCCATGTTGATTGTCTGCCGGCCGGCAGTTGCTCTGCCGCCGCTTACCATTGGTGTTGCTGATCAACGACCCAACGACAATAGACATACTGGGACCGGCTGCCGGCTACTGAGTTGCCAGCCGGCAGCCAGCCACCCATAACCTGGACATTTGCCGACGGCTGCCGCCGAGTCCTACTTGATGGAAGGATCCTCGGCTGCCGGCCGGCAGAACAACCGCTGCCGCTGCCAGTGGCCTGCCGTCCATTACTTCGAAGACAGTAATTGCCTTCAAATAGCCCAGAATAGACCGGCATATGCCAGCTAGCCCGGCATGTGCCGGCAGGCCCGGCAGGACTGGCGGCATGCTACCGACAGTCAGTGCTGTAGCCCAAAAGTTTTTCCAAGCAACAAGGTGCTTCATGGGCAGCCTATTGTGAGACCATCACATATATGAGAGCGGTTCTCTCTACTAATTAATGGTTATTAACCATTATTGTTTTTAATCCCCATTATTGAACCTAGAAGATTGTGTTAAGAAGACACTCTATATCAAAGGATATCATCTTCCCCTAAAATTTGTTAAGAATTTTGTGTTCAATATCGGAGGAGGTCATAGCAATGGGCTAGATAGGAAACACATGTAGGTGCCTTTCCAATCTCTAGCTTACCCTATCCAAGCTAATATTATTAATAATATGTATGCTACAATCTGAGAATTTCACCGAATACTCATATGCTTTTCTTTCTTTACAGGAGGAGCATCCAAAGTGCGGGAACAACTTTTGCAGGGTCCGTAGTCAGAACTTCTACGGCCATTGCATGTGCAGGGCCCATGCTCGCTGCGCAGTCACCAAGGGGGCTCTCAAGTACTGGGACCCACAGGTATGTACCGTTTGTGAAAAACTGGTGAAAGAGACTTTTGATGACCAAAAGTCTACTGAGTCAAGGGATGCAGCATGGGAGACGCTGCAAAAATGGGTCAGGGGCTTCCAGAAGAACACGTTCGGCCCATACCTTCCTAATGAGAGGATCTTCGGATGCGGTTATACCCCAGGCGCAACCTGAGATTCCCCTTGTCCAGATTCCGGTAGAATCTGAAGTATCGGATGCCTTGGAGAGCATCAAATTGGAGGACAACATGTCAGTCGTCTCGGAGGAGACCGAGAACAATCTCCTACTGGAGGAACTGGATCAGGTGGATGACATACCACCTGAGGCCGAAGTCGAGAAAACCGAAACAATTTCGGTATCATCAGCCACGATGACTGAGCCGGTGCCTTCGACTTCTTCCACTGCACCCCAGTTAGATTCCATCACGAGTACGTTGCACTCGCTGTTGTCTATGGTGCAGGTCATTCGGAAGAGATCATCTGAGAAATAAGCTTCTCTTTGGATGGAAATGCATCAGCTGGTTGCAACACGTTTAGCCCCGAAGAAGCTAAACGTCAAGGATCTCCCCGCCTTCTCTGATGTCAACCCCTGGAGGTACGCAGAGCATATGCCTATGTCGGGGGGGAAGATATTCCTCTCAGAGAAACTGGGCACTGTCCCAGTAGAGGAAATTGAGTTTTGGCCCAGCAAAGGGGCCTATCCGGATTGCTATGTCCGTCTAAAGACGGATCCTGCATCCAAAGAGGAGACAGAGACGAAGGAGACCATCGCCCTTGAACTCTCTATGGCCCAGGCCTTATATACAACCACCTTGAAGGAGAGGGCCTTTACTAGCTCTAAGGTGCCGGCTCTCAGCAAGAAGCATCCGTCCTTCATTGCTGACCCCAAACGTGCCTTTCCCTTTATGGACAAAGGGCTTAAGGCAGCCTTAAAGGCAGTTGAGGCAGGGAAACCTTGCCCAACACTGGAAGAGTGTAGACCCTTCTCCCTCGCCTTTCCATCAGACGATGCAGACTGGAAGGATGTCCACAACACCTTCACAGTCGGGAAGGTGGAGGCAGATATTGCCGGACGACAGTTCGGCGAAGACCTCCCGAAGTTGTCAGACTTTCTCCTGCGCAGGGAACAGGAGACAAAAGAGCATCTTGCTGCCTTCATGTCTCTGCAGACTTGCCTAGAGACTATGGCAAGCATCCCGGATACCCCAGACATGTACATGGTCTTCGTCAAATCTCATTTGGCGACAGTCACCAAGGACCTGTATAACTTTAATAAAGCCTGCAGGGCTTGCAGAGAGTTCGTGTTCGCCTCGGCTGCGGTGAGACATGAACCAAGGAAGATTATAGCTACTAACATCTGGGGAAAAGACCTCTTCCCAAGCGAAATGGTCAAAGAGGTCGTGGACAAAGCCTCAACAGAGAACAGAAATCTTTTCTCTAAATGGGGCTTGTCCTCTAAAAGAAAATCTGGAGCTGATGAGGGTCCCCAGCCGAAGAATAAGTCGAAACGACCAAGAGTGCCCTCTCGGCCGAGACAACAGCAACAGCTTCCCGTGGCCACGGTGCCCCAGACGGTAGCACAACCAACCACCACCTTCCAACTGGTGCCCCAAACGCTGGCGACCCAATCGCCTGTGTTCACCCCAGTTTCCGAAAGGCAGTCAACAACCTTTAGGCCGAAGTCTCGAGGCTCCTTTCGAGGATCCTCTAGACGCCCCTTCAGAGGTAGGGGCAACAAAGGTGGACGTGGCCAAGGAGGTAAATCCTCCAACCAGCACTCAAAGTGAGATGCTACCGGTAGGAGGGAGACTTTTCCTCTTCCGGGATCGTTGGACCTTCGATCCCTGGGCCCACAGCCTAATCAAGAATGGACTAGGGTGGAGTTGGAGCTCAACTCCACCAAACTTCCCTCAGTTCTTCCAACACTCGACCCCCATTCTGGAAGAATATGCTCAGAAACTCTTGAAGAAAAGAGTAATAAGGAAGGCTAAGTCCATCAGATTCCAAGGAAGGCTATCTTGTGTTCCGAAGAAGGACTCGTAAAAGCTCAGAGTCATTCTGGACTCATCACCACTCAACAAGTTCATAGTGAACTACAAGCTCAAAATGCTGACGCTTCAACACATCAGGACCCTTTTGCCCAAACGGGCATACACAGTCTCCATAGACATGACGGATGCGTACTGGCACGTTCCAATCAGCCGTCAAGTTTCCCCCTACCTGGGATTCAAACTACAAAAAAGAAAGTACGTTTTCAGAGCCATGCCCTTCGGTCTGAACATAGCTCCGAGGGTATTCACCAAGCTTGCGAATGCAGTCATTCATCAACTACGCCTAAAGGGAATCCAGGTGGTAGCCTACCTGGACGACTGGCTGGTGTGGGCAGCATCCGAGGAAGAGTGCATGCAAGCCTTCAAGGAAGCAATCCGGTTCCTGGAACACTTAGGATTCAAGATCAACTTGGAAAAATCTCGACTATCTCCAGCTCAAAAGTTTCAGTGGCTGGGCGTTCACTGGGACTTGTAGTCACACTGCCTTTCCATTCCGTCAAAGAAGAGGAAAGAGATAGCAGGATCTGTCAAAAGACTCATTCAATCCGCCAGGATATCAATAAGGCAACAGGATAGAGTGTTGGGGTCCCTCCAGTTCGCCTCAGTGACAGATCCAGTATTGAGAGCACAATTAAAAGATGCATCAGGAGTTTGGAGAAAATACGCATCAAACGCTCGAAGAGATCTACAAAGACCGATATCAAATCGTCTGTGATCACTACTCAAGCCATGGTCGCAGGCCAAGAACCTAAGGAACAAGGTACCCCTACGACCACCTCCACCGTCAATCACCGTTCACACGAATGCCTCAAAAGAAGGGTGGGGAGGTCACTCTCATCATCGAAAAGTCCAAGGAACCTGGTCTCCCCTCTTCAAAATCTTCCACATCAATTTTCTGGAAGCCATGGCAGTTTTTCCCTCGCTGAAGAAACTGAAACTCTGCTGCTCAATTCACATCCGTCTGGTTCTAGACAGCGAAGTCATAATGAGATGCCTAAACCGACAGGGGTCGAGATCGCCTCACATAAACCAAGTGATACTGGCCATCCTCCGTCTAGCGGAGAAGAAGAGATGGCACTTGTCAGCAGTCCACCTTCAAGGGTTCCGCAATGTGACAGCGGACGCTCTATCAAGGATCAACCCGATAGAGTCAGAATGGTCCCTAGACGCAAGATCATTCTCCTTCATATTACGCAAAGTCCCAGATAGACCTCTTCGCAACGAGCGACAGCAAGAAGCTACCCCGGTACGTAGCCCCGTACGAGGATCCTCTAGCGCAGTGATTCCCAACCTTTTTGTGATCAAGTACCACTTGGAGGTCCGGTACAGTCGCCGCATACCACCTGGTTCCAGAGAAACTAAATTCGATCAGATACCACTTTATTTCTATAATTGTGAAAATAGAACATGCAAATTAACTAAGAAAACAACAACTCAATGCGAGGGCTGTATCTGCTTCTTCTCCACCAGCTGGTCAATGCAGGGAGTGACTTTGCTCACAGCACAACGGAAATCATGCCCGGGCGCAGCAAGACGGTTCCGGCTCTTCGACTTGATGGCCATGAAGGCTGAGAACACCTGCTCGCACTCCCACGTCGAGGGAAAAATCAGTAGCTGGGGAACAGCGTGACAGGCTAGCATTGGGTACGAGGAGGCCATGCTCACCCAGAAGTTTAAAGGAGAGCATTCTTTGTGCTTCGTCTTTGCTGTCTCGTCAGCCTGGATATCTATGAGTTCCTCTTGTTTCCCGGTCCCAACAGGCAGATCGGCTGGATCAACGGAGAACGGATTGGCGACGTAGGCACAACATGTCACGTTCGGGAAGTAATGCTTCAATTCAGTCTTGAGCAGTGAGAGGTGATGGACGATTTCTTGGGCAAATTCATCAGTGGGCTCCCTCTCAAGGGTAGTCAGGAGTTCGAACATTCCGTAGCGTTTGCTCTCCACGTTCATGACCCCGAAAGTGTTCGCGTACCACCTGGAAGGCCCTCACGTACCACTAGTGGTACGCATACCATAGGTTGGGAACCACTGCTCTAGCGGAAGCAATGGATGCAATGTCCATAGATTGGAACAGATGGTCCAAGATCTACCTATTCCCTCCAACCAACCTCCTACTGAAAGTCCTCGACAAACTGAGATCCTTTCGAGGGACAGCAGCAATAGTGGCCCACAAGTGGCCCAACAGCGTCTGGTTCCCTCTATTAACGGAACTACGCCTGAAGCTGATCCCGTTGCCAGACCCAGTTCTGACTCAGCAAGTGCAGAAATTGACTCTCTCAGCTTCATCAGAGAAAACCCAGAACCTTCATCTCATGATTTTCTCACCTTAGCGGTCAAGAAACGGTTTGGGATTTCTAGGGACAGTATTAACTTCTTAGAAGAATATAAGTCAAAGTCAACAAGAAGACAATATGAGTCTTCCTGGAAGAAGTGGGTGGCCTTTGTCAGGGCGAAGAAACCTAAGGGGATTTCTACGGATTTCTGCTTGTCCTTCTTCATCCATCTTCATGAACAAGGTTTAGCAGCCAATACGATTACTCCATGTAAATCTGGCCTAGCCAGACCAATGCTTTACGCCTTCCAGGTACACTTTTCCAATGAAATCTTCAACAAGATTCCTAAAGCCTGCGCTAAACTTCGGCCCGCAGCTCCTCCAAAGCCCATCTCATGGTCTTTGTATAAGGTTCACTTAGCATCAACCCTGAACAATGAAGATTGCTCGCTGAAAGACTTGACTCAAAAGGTGATATTCTTATTTGCACTAGCCTCAGGAGCCAGAGTTAGCGAAATAGTGGCCCTCTCGAGGGATGATGGCCACATTCAGTTCACAGACAGCGGAGAACTGAACCTCTTTCCGGACACGACGTTTCACGCCAAGAACGAGCTGCCCACTAAGAGAAGGGGTTCCTGGAGAATCTGCCCTCTGAAGGAAGAAGCATCCCTCTGCCCAGTGGAATGCCTAAAGGTCTATCTTCGTAGAACTTCACACTTTAAGGGAGGTCAGCTTTTCAGGGGAGACTCTTCCGGTTCAACGTTATCCTTGAAACAGTTAAGGGCGAATATCCCCTATTTTATACACAGAGCGGATCCAGATAGTACACCCGCAGGTCATAATCAGAGAAAAGTTGCCTCGTGTCTGAATTTCTTTCAGACGATGTCGTTTGAAAGCCTTCGTGCTTATACTGGATGGAAGTCGTCCAGAGTTTTCTTCAAACACTACGTGAAGCAATTACAAGAAATAAAATTTCATGTGGTAGCAGCAGGCAGTGTAATAAAACCTGCCGCTTGATTACTGCGAAGAACAGTGCACTATTTCGGACTTTTAGTGAAGGGTGTACATGATAGACTCTCAAGGCATATCATGTTGAGTATTGTGTTTAGTGATGACACTATAGACTGTATTATTCACACGGGTGACTTTAAGCATAACAGACTGACTCAAGTGCCAGGCATACCTATATGCACAGTGTTCCTAGTAACAACAGAATACATAGTGAAATTCTTATTTCCTATAGAGTGGCTGGTGTTTCCTTTTCAGGTGAAACTGATTTTTATTTCTGTTATCACTGTTTATGCTTCTATGCAAAATTGTTCAGTGTAATATGTAATTGAATACAACTATGATTTTTAAATTCATTGTAATAAAACAATAGAGGGAATCTTTGCGTCTCTTTCGTCTCAAACATTCTAGTTTAAGAATAAAGTCAGAGCATCCTTGATTCTTTTAATATTCAAGAAAATATTGGGAACTAAGATTACTATTGTTCCAAGCAAACAGGTAAGAACTTATTGTACTAGACTATTCATTTTACTGTTTAAGGTATCCTACACGTATATAAACCTGTCTGTCTCTTTAACAACAGACCCAGGAGGTACCAGTAACCTGCACAGGTCAATACCATCCAAGTAGAAACTATGCTTTACGTATATGATGACACTAATATACAAACTGTTTGCTAGATTATTTCCTTGAACTCACAATCCTCTGCTTTTTTCCTTGAGTCTGCCCAGACTCTTCCCTGTAGGGGGCAGGAAGCACTGACATATTTCATGATCAGCTGATTGATGTATAACGGTAACATCAAGTGTCTCTAGGTAGAAGACCGAAAGGGAAAATTTATCTCGAGATGAACGGCACTAATGAAAATCCACAGATACATTAATGCTCTGGTAAACTTCCATCACGACGACATGGCCTGAGCCCAAAACGCGGATTTTGAGCGAAGCAAAAAATCTATTTTTAGTTGAGGTAGCCATGTCATCCTGATGGACCCACCCTCTTTTTGTCCAAAGGATAATGAATCCCTCCCTATGGTACTGTATCTGCAACACCTACAAAGCTACAAAGAATGGCTTGGTGGCACCGCGCTGTGGCGATTTGGGGCACTATTTACAGTATGGTAGGAGCGTCGCCTCTTTAACGACTCTCCTTTATTCTTGCCACTTTTCCCCTCGAAGCGAAAGCGCTATTAGGGGTGTAGATAGCTATGAGACGTGTCAAGAACACGTCCTCTGATATTACGCGATATCCCTTTTTAAAATTTTAAGGGATATTCGCTCCAGGAGTTAGAATTCTTGATACCTTTGGTAAATTCTCTGGGATATATCACTGTAGTCAAATATACCTAGGAATCTACTAATGAAGGAACTTCCATCACGACGACATGGCTACCTCACCCAAAAATAGATTTTTCGCTTTGCTCAAAATCCCTTATATACATATATATATATTTATATATATATATATATATATATATATATATATATATATATATATATATATATATATATATATATATATGTATATATATATATATATATATATATATATATATATATATATATATATATATATATATATATATATATATATGACCCGATTTAGGTCGTATTAAGGGGGGTTCATACTTCGCAACTTGGGGAAACAAGATAGAGACTCTCCATATTATGGTTAACCCAATTAGAGAGAGGGATCATGCACCAATGAAATTCAGTTTGTTAATTTTCCACAGCTGCTATATTCTATTTAAGCTACAAGGGCGCCCTTAGTTTATCATTACGTTACTTTACTAAGAAAAAGTCCTCAGAGAAATGGTACTGGTTGGCACTCATTCTGGCACCCGTGACCTGGACGTATAGGTCTAACCACTCAAGCCTCCCAACTCTAACTAACAAAAAACTATGGGCAGTTCAAGCGCCCACCTTGGCCTTTCTATGCCCTGATCGATGATTGGCTGTTTTGACCCGAAAGTCTTTTGAAGAACCAATAGAGAGAGATTTTGGTGACGCTAACTTTTAACGAACATTTTCGAGTGCCCAAAAAGCCAAGCCGATAACGACATTCTCAAAGTGGCACCAACGCCGCATTATAACCGTCTTTCCTTTAACAAAGAAGACAGATCTGTTGACTTTCACTTATTCCACACAGTAACAACCTGACTGTGCTTAGCTCATCACTCCCTTCCCAAATTTTTACGTCCCGTAAAATTCACACTTATCAGATTTTTTTCTCAAAACAATTTTTTTTTCTCTCCCCTTTTTTTTTTTTTCACTGAACACAAGCTTTCTTTTTCCACTAGATGTTACCTCTGAGTACCATCCTCTTCGGGAGCATGCAAACATTAAAATTAAATACCTAAACCAAATCAAAGGGCCGGTTGGCGTGTTACATTTGCAAGTTACACAAAGATGAATATCACGCCCATAATGGATCATACAGAAACACAAAATCAGGTTTAAATACATCATCACCGAAATTTGGAGCACAAAATCAGAAAAATAATAATGTTTTAAATGCAATAAAATTCCATAAGGACCAACAAATCATCACATACACAAATTAAAGAAAATGATAAAAATCAAGAGAAATCAAAATGAATAACTTACAATCCCAGCACTCTTTGATACATTTACCATTATAAGGAAACCATTTCTAACACATACGTGACACTGCAATAAGGAGCAAACTCAAACAGTGAATAATAATAAAAAGAAAACCATACTTATTAATAACCGAGCAATATTAATTCTCCTGAAATAACAAAAACATAAGTAATGATGTTCAAATTTCAACCCATGATTAACAATTACCTGTAATAGTACTGAAAACCTCCACAGACAAATGAAATTCTTTAAATACAGTACAACATAATGGAAAAACGTACATAAAAGCATTGGTAATAGCAAAATAAGTATCAACATAGGGTAACGAAATTCGAATTAATTTCAACATAAACATAAATGCAACAAAAAATGTCTCAGTTATCTGTCACCACACCGAATTATATATATATATATATTTTTTTAACCAGCACAACAAAATAGTAAACATACATAAAACCATTGGTAATCGCAAAATTGGTACCAGCACAAAATAATGAAATTTGAATTATTTCCAACATAACATAAATGCAACAGAAATTTCTCAGTATGATAAATGATATACTCGTGATATGCTTAGAACAAAACCAAAAAAAAACGAAACAAAATTTAATTCATCTTTTCACAAAACACTCGGAATGAACATACGTAAAAGACCTGATTTTTATGACCTCAATCACCTCGTGGTAAACATTATCTCAAGACCCATGTCCTGTGCCTCCTCCTCACCTTCCTACCTGTCCCCTGGGGGAATGGACCTTTGACGTCCATATGCACTCCATTAAACTTAAAAGGTACTACCGACCATGTTCTGGCCCTTGGTACCACATGCTTTTGGTTACTCATTGAGTTACACACATGAAACTTATTGATAAACCTAATTCCTTAAAAATACTGCCACTCTTGCCATCCTTAGGGGAACTTCCTATACCCACATGCCACGCACAAGGTCTTACATCAATTACACAGATGACTTTCTCTACCAAAGGGGGAAGGAAAAACAACGATAGATCAACTTCCGTCTTCAATGAAGAACACACCCTTCCACCTGCGCAAGAAATCCGGGAAATTTGATCTCCTACCTCATTCATACACTCATTCGCAGAGCTCAGTCACGGGGGCATGTACTCTCTCTCTCTCTCTCTCTCTCTCTCTCTCCATAGTTGTCAAGCTCTTCCCGTTTTCTATGCGCTCCATCCACAAGTCTACTTGAACCTAATTTCTTTCGTTGTCGTTCCTTCTGCTTTGCGTCGAGTTATTACATCTGTTCTTCGTCGTAGAGTCACTGAGCCCGTGTGTGGGCTCTGGCCGTGTTCCGCACCATACACTCCTACGTTTTGCTGGCATCCGTAACGAGCGGTTCTTCACCCTCGTTACACACATGATTCCACATCTATTCCAAGACGGGAATAACATTCCGACTTCCATGATCGGGAGCGGGGGTGAGGGGCTGCTGCTCCGCCCCTTCTCCTCCTTATGCACTCCCTGGGAAGACGAACTACCCTAGCTGGTAGGTGGGCATCCCCTACTGCTCACTGGGGGAGCGTCTAGCTCCCCTCCCCCACACTCTGGGGCAACGATGGCAGGCTCACTCCTTGGCACTCCCGTCCCCAGTCCTTGCGGTCTGACGGACGGCCCAAGGGACCATTGGGCCCCTTTCCGCGTTGTCTTCCCCTTCCTGCGTCGTCTTCCCCTCCCCCTCGTTGGTACAGGGGAAACATGATTTCTTCTGCCGACTCTGTTTTCTTTTTAAACAACTTTCAGATGGTGGTTTGTGGCCTGACATCCATAACACTACCGCTGTTCATCGTAGGGCCATAAAGGCCGTAGGTGGCCACCTGTTAGTACCACCCCTCAGTTCCAACAACCGCCAGTTGCCACATCCTACCTCTCAGACCTCTACCTCTTTGAGGTTCTCTTCTAAAAACACCCCATCCTGGGAAGGTTGTCGATGTCGTTTGGGTGTCTGGCTGCCTTGAAGGTTGTGTATCTGCTATCATGTGCGTTGAGAAACCGTTCACCGAGTACCGG
>NC_090741.1:21768893-21773893 GCF_036898095.1 Palaemon carinicauda
GCAATTGAGGTCCTGAGATCAACAGGAACAGTGGAATCTGCAACTGGTATTCTTGCACCCCTATTTGATAGGATGAGTATTTGGGGCAGGAGCTGTAGGATCCCTTGCTGGTACTGGCCCTACTCTATCGCCCTCAAAAAAAAAAAAAAAAAAAAAAAAAACATGGTTTTATTTGCAATCAAACGTATTTACTTATGTGTATAATTTTACAAAAAGATAATGTAACAAACATTATGCATTTTTAACTTTTAAAGTGATCAAGGTAGCATGAAATTCATGCAATAAGGATAAGATTTCCAAATCTGAGGGCATCTTCCTAGCTCGATATCAGTTTTTCCTCTCAAACATGTAAGTAGGGATGTTATGACAGATAACATTAGCTGTAAAAGTATGTCATTTAGATTATGAATCTTATGCTGAACATTAGGTATGGCATTGATTTCATAGGAGAACATACCAACATTACATTTCAATAAAATAGCAAAATAACAGTATTATATTTGAAGAACTATGAAACCAACAATAAAATCAACCACCCGTTTACATAATACCGCTAGAGAGTTATTGGGTCCTTTGACTGGCTTGCAGTACTTCATTGGATCTCTGCTCTGGTTACGGCTCATATTTCCTTTTCCTGCACATACACTGAATAGTCTGGACTATTCTTTCCACATTCTCTTCCGTACGTATACACCTAACAGCACTGAAATTACCAAACAATTTTTCGCTCAAGTGGTTAACTGCTGCATTGTAATTGTTCAGTGGCTACTTTACCTTTGGTTAGGGTAGAAGAGACTCTCTAGCTATTGCCAGCAACTATTCTAGGAGAACAACGCTTCAAGATCCAACCATTGTTCTCTAGTCTTGGGTAGTGTCATAGCCTCTCTACCATTTTTTTCCACTGTCTTGATGTAGAGTTGTCTTGCTTGAGGGTACACTCCGGCACACTTCTATTTTATTTCTGTACCTCTTGTTTTCTTATGTTTTTTATAGTTTATATGATAAATATTTATTTTAATATTACTATTCTTAATATATTTTATTTGTTCATTACTTTTCTTGTAGTTTATTCATATCTTTGTTTTCTTTCCTCACTCTGCTATTTCCCCTGCTGGCGTCCTAGGGATTATAGCACCCTTCTTTTCCAAGTCAGGTTGTAGCTTAGCAAGTATGATAATAATAATAATAACAATAATAATAATAATAATAATAATAATAATAATAATAATAATAATGGCTGTTGTATATAAAAACTGAGGCTAAATCGACCAATCAGTTATAGATGGAAAAAGCCACCAGACTACGGAAACCCGAGTTAAGTCTGGAAAATATACATATTCTGATTGAAGTGTTTTAGCATTAACTTATCAATATCATTAAATATATAAAACTATGTCTTATTTATAACCAACGAAATAACCAAAATGTACATGTATATAGAGTACTTAAATATACATTAATGCACAAAGTGTACAACAACAAAAAATCATTGAAATAAACAAGAAAGATCATTCAAGAAACACATATAACATAATTCATGATATCAATTTATGGCAGGGAGGAAGTATTATTTATAAATGGGCAACAAAAAGGCTTTAGGGATTGAATACATTTACCATAAACGTAACTACGGTACATAATAGTATGTTTGGTACTCACCGTACCAATTCAAACAAGAAGACTGATGATGACAAATACAAAATAATTTCTTGTTATCCATAATGATGAGAAATACCTGGATTTTGGGTGAGTGTGTTTTAGCAATATATGTTTTCAATATATATATATATATATATATATATATATATATATATATATATATATATATATATATATATATTTATATATGTGTGTGTGTGTGTTTGTGTGTGTGTGTGTGTGTGTGTAGTATGGTCACTGGCATACAGATATCCTGGACGAGGGTTCAAATCCCCGCCGGTCTGATATTAAAGTCTTTGGGCGATTCCACCTGGGGCTCTGATCCCGAGGTCATTAATAGAATCCAGACTTTAATGTATTAATATATATGGCTTATTTGAAATATGAAAGAAACACGTTTAAATGTGCAAAAATTTTTCATATATATATATATATATATATATATATATATATATATATTTATATATATCATATATATATATATATATATATATATATATATATATATATGTGTGTGTGTGTGTATATATATATATATATATATATATATATATATATATATATATATATATATATATATATATATATATATGTGTGTGTGTGTGTGTGTGTGTGTGTGTGTGTTTGTGTGTGTGTGAATGCGTATATATATATATATATATATATATATATATATATATATATATATATATATATATATATATATATATATATATATGGGACACCAAGAATATGCTCACCTTTCTTTAGAAAGCTGGATTTCTCTAGTGGTTTTAATACTAGGAGAGTCTTGTTCCGTCTCTGCCCTCCTCTCTATTTATTCGACCATGTGGGTTTAGTAGCATAAAAAGGAGGAGGAGTCAGTCAAATGATTAAACAGCCTTTAACTCCCCCAGGAAGGACTCTTTAGAGTATCGAGCATCTGAATAAACAAGTCATCACTGAAAATGTAAATCTCTCCTACCACTAAAAGAAACTTAAAAGTAAACATTAAATAGAAAAAAGTCATTAGTAATCATATAGTTATAAGGCGAATTTATATTCAGCGTACTTTCTTCCTGCCACCCATTGGTTGATGCTGTGTAGATCACCTACATGGAGCATCTTCTGAGTGACTGTCAACAGATACGCTTCCCCTTGCCAGCAATCGGAAATTTATGTTTGCTACAGAGGAGGCATAAAATCCTAGTAAGGCTTGAGGCCCCGGAGTGAGTACTCTCTTATCATTTCCTAAACTAGTGAGAAAATGTGTGGGCCTGCAGAGGTATTGATCATGGTAGATTGTAAGGAAAAGCACAAAAGTGTCAGGTGATTGAATGTAATTTTCAAGCAGCATCCACGCTGTGAAGAATAAGCTTTATGTCAGCTTCTTCATGAATGCTACAGAGATGTAGAACATCCATAAAGTTTTGAGGTACCTCATGTCGTAAAGTAACAATAAAGACTTTGGGCCTTCCATCAATATGGTAGATTGATTTCTTTGTAAGATGAACCATCAGTTTATCTTTGGTTGGGGTGCTAGACAAGAGCCGGATTACTAACATCTTGCCAACTAGTGTGTTATTAGCAACATAATGAACAGTGGTTGACTTGCCACCCTTGTGAACTCCTTCAGTGATGTGGGAAGATCATAGCGCTCAAAGACTAGATGGACCTCATAATTGCAGCACTTGTTGCTCATCGTGGCTGTGAAGTAGTCAGCTCATTTGGGAACATGTCTTGACCTAAGATGGTTTACCCAATGTCTGGACAACTACCACTCCATCAATGATAGTTACCTTTCTTTGTGGCAACAAAGCAATGTCGTTAGTGACATTACCTGGTAACAGATCACCAACAGTTGTGTTTGGAAGCTCCCCTATTATAGCCATTTGCTTGCTCAATTCTTTGCTCATGTCTTTCTCACTCGTGGAAAACCAGAGAACTCATGCTGACCAATGCCATCGATGAGGTTGATCTCATGGTGTAAATAATGACCTGTCATTCTTGAGCTCATCTTCCTGATCACTTGACTTACTTGCTCTTTTCCACATCTTGAATTGGGTCTTTTCTTCCAGCCCAGACACTGTCTTAATTTTCTTCGATGCATTCCTCAACCAACTTGGCATACTTTTCATGCTCATTGTCTAGTTGGTTGCATAGCCTTTTCTGTACCGAGCTGGCTTCACAACCTCTGCGATGATATTAGTTACATCTTCCCACTCATATTGCATAAGATTCATTGAGGATCTAAGCACACCCTTCAATCGCACAAAGTTCTCTTTTTGCCTTGTCCAGATAGCCATTGACAGGTCTTGGTGTTCTTTGTGAGCAACAGTTGATAAGCCAGTCATCTTATGTGCTTTTTAAGCAAACCTACTCAGCTCCGAAGGCATAAGGAACAATTTTTCCTGAGCTCTGGTATTCTGTGTAATGCCAACATGTCCTCCAGTGACTTTCATGATGTGGTTGATCTGCTAAAGAGTACTATCCACACCAATGATATATAATGTAATCTGGTTTTAGTTTACTACAAGTTTTTTGTCCATGAACCTTTGGTGCATGTTTGGGTCTGTGATCTATCTCTGCAAGATAGAGCGCAACCAGCCTGGCATACTTCAGCTTATTATGAGCAAAAAAGTACTTGCAAAGAGCATCAAGGGATAACAGATGCAGCTCCCAAAGGCCATCAGTGGTATCAAGGATGAATTTATATGTTATTAATGCCATCTTCATACAGCTCCGCACAAACTTGAAGAGTGGGTTTTGTGCTTCCTTTTTATCAAACTCGACCATCATTTGAATACCTTTTGGGAACCATGGGTAGCCAGCATGTATTGTTGCTCCTTTAATATCTTTTGTTGCAGGTATTAAACACATCTTTGGTTAAGGTGCTATACTGCCATGAAACATGGACCCTTCAGATGAAGAAAATCAAGGAGAATTCTTCCACAGAGAGACTGTACTATTGCGTGCATCTATTGCTCTTTTAATGTGTTTGGCTTCTGAGATCTGTCTTGTTGTAGCTGGATCATTGATGTCTGCTTCACTCCGGTCTTTTGTCTTCTTTAGCATTTCTAATCGGCCGCAGTTTAGCCATCTCTGTATGTATCTTCACAAGTTTCAACACCCAGTTGCCCTTGTAATCATACTAACTCATCTCAAGCTACTTGGCACGTACATTTAAGGTCATATCCATTGTGGTGACTGTCTTCATGTTAGGTCTCATGGCAATGCAGTTTATTTGTTGATATTTAGTATCTCCGTACTGTCCTCTTTCATGTACAAACTAGAGGAACTTATGATATGATTCTTCTTATGGTTCAGTCACTAGATAACGAATGTCTAGGTCAGAGCAAGGA
>NC_090741.1:21778893-21813893 GCF_036898095.1 Palaemon carinicauda
AGCATCTGGCCGGGTGGGGATTCGAACCACCACCTGTTCGGCTGGAGACTATGCCTGCAGTGACCATGCCGACTGAGCTATCAAGAGAGACTAAAAGTTTATGACAAGTTCCCGTACGTATTCCTGTCGTACAGGTGGTGGTTCGAATCCCCACCCGGCCAGAAGCTGTTACCATAAAATGAATTCCAAGTGGATATATATTCCCGAGATAGAATTCGGTATTAAATGCCATTCGTGGGTGATATTTACATTAATTAAAATCACGTGTGCTTGTGATATATGTTCATATATATATATATATATAATATATATATATATATATATATATATATATATATATATATAAATATATATATATATATATATATATATATATATATATATATATATATATATATACTGTATATATATGTATGTATGTGTGTGTGTATATATATATATATATATATATATATATATATATATATATATATATATATATATATATATATATATATATTTCCCATTAAAGAAAGTGAAAAAGAAGGGAAACGAAATTTGAGCGCTTTAATATCAATGATAATTACATTTAGAACAGAGTACTTGGCTTTACTTTACTAAATAGAAAACTGTCTTCTATTCAGGGTGTTGATTGTGGAGGCGACGTATAATAAACCTGGGACGCTTTATATACCTCAATTGAGTTTCAGAAATGCATACACTTTACCTTCATGAGCCAAAGGATGGGAAGACTAGTACCAAAATCCCCCCTTTGCAGAACATACAATTGTTGCTTTGGTATATCAGTTTTATCTTTTGTTTCCAGATTAATATTTTTAATCCTTTTATATGTCCAAATAACTCCCATACCCTTTTATATCAAAGAAAGCATAAACGCTCTTGACACTGCAATAAAATGACAAAAACGAGAACTCTCTACAGTGAGCAAAGAGATTATATTCATAAGCTTAGGACTGCAAACATGGCAACATCCAGGCGCTGCATAAGAGAGCTTTACTTGAATAGAGTGAATCTGGGAGTCCAAGAATCTATTGTGTTGGATAATGGGGAAATTGCTTCACTTTATTGTTATGAATAATTATTAGGTAAGAACAGGATATATATATATATATATATATATATATATATATATATATATATATATATATATATATATTCGTATGTATTTATATGCATGTGCGTGTGCAGGATTCTCATATAATTTACAATTCTTTTATCATCAATCTTTGAATTTCGTAGAGTTAGAGAAAGTATTCTGAAGAACAACCCTTTTAAAGACCAACACATTTTTCCATAAACTATTGAGAAAAGAAATACATAATTACATGATAACAGTTCTATGAACCACGAACGAAAATTGGGATATATTTAGGATTTTTTTTATGACACTTATCTTTATATAATCATCGTCATAAAAAACGTACTAAAGAAAAGGTAACTTTCAATCTAAAATATATGTTCATATATTTTGTCATTAGTATTTTAGGTATATTTGATATGGATACTATAATTTTAGGTTAAGTCTAAGTCATGAATGTTCACTGCAGTTTTCCTACTTCGATATTATCATTACAACTGTGAAACACAGGATATCTGGTAACAAATAGTCGCGCAATAGTGCATGCATGCTAACTCACACACACACACGCACACGCATACACACACACGCGCACACACACATAATTTATGCCGTTCAAAAAAAAAAATTACAAACTTTACTAGTTAAAGCCAAAACAAATATCCAGCGAGTATATATGGATGATATTCATTAAATCTTGTGAACAAACACTTACGTGTCATTGTAGTATCCTCGTTATTGTTACTAGGAAAGCTACAAATTTCATGCAAATTTTAATCACTACGAAAATGATTATATTAAAGTTGATTATTAGATTAATGAATAGTACACGTAGAAAGTTTTCGAGAGACTCTGTTGAAGTCCATTCTTCAAAGGAAGCTCGCACTCCGAAGACCCTAGGTATTTTTTAAAAATCTTTGTTTTCTTCTATATTTGGTGTTTTTATGTTTATAAATCTCCAAATCTTATTAGGAGGAAGACTCTCATAAAAGTCAAGATGATTAATGGAGAAATAACATTAGTCCAGATTCTGTGTTATATCAACATACATCTCATTTCCTTAAAATATGCTTGAAATTTGGTATAATTTTTCGTCTGCATCATTTCTTCTGTCCTTAAATCTTTATTCCCATTCATACCTCTAGCGTTTCATTAGTAGATAATTTTGTTTACTGAATAGGGACACAAAAGAAGCAGGATTTATCCAAGTATCAATGGCTATAATTGGGTAAATTATGTGTTAGATATGACATAAATTTCATAAATGACAAAAACATAAGAAATATCTGCATTTAGAAAATAACCGACAAAGACATGCACGAAATCTGACACAAATGTATTCATATGCATAAAATAACACGTAAATATAAATCTTGTTTACATCATTGATCATGCATGATATCAAATCTTTATATAGTGTTTTCGTTCCTTTGGTTAATTTGACTTTCGATAGAAACCTGACTGAGCGTTTTCAACGTAAAGGGAGTTTATGATCTTTTTGTATAATTTAGCATTATTTCTATTTACCTCATTTTTTTTTTTGGCCTTTTTGTACTTTCAGTATTACACACACGAAAAAAGAGAGTCTTCAGAATGTTGTATACTTGCACCAGTTTTGCCAAATACTTGAAAATATAAAAACTCTTAAGAAATCTTTTCCTGAACAAATAAGTAGCTTTTTCGCTTAAAGTACTAATCTCTTGATCATGCAAATTAAACAGTTTGTTTTGGTCAGTGATAGGATTGGAAATCAGTTTATATACAGGTGGTAATCTTCTTATTAAAGCTTAGCAACCTTCATTTTCGTCATTGCTTATATAAGTAACATCTCTCTGTCTTCTCTTAACTTAGGATTCCTTTGTGAATGTCAAACAGTTAGGAAGTACTCAAAAAAAAAAAAAAACAAAAAAAAAAAAAATCTGAACAAGAGGGTGAGGTCTTGCAAACATCTAACAACACAGAGGGAAAAAATACCAGTCAGTTCTCTCTCTCTCTCTCTCTCTCTCTCTCTCTCTCTCTCTCTCTCTCTCTCTCTCTCTCTCTCTCTCTCTCTCTCTCTCTCTCTCTCTCTCTCACCTACAATAGAGAAACCATTGCAACGAATGACAGTAGTATTAGAGGCCACTGATAATGTTGAAAACATAAAAAACTTTATATATTTTTTCTTGGAACATTTCGGAAAGAATAAAAATCAATATATCTATATAAGTACTATAATCTGCTGTCCCTAAATTGCGACAAAGAACATTTTAGATTCACTAATTGAATACCCCTCCAGTTTTCTGTATCAGTAAGTACTTTGGAAGAACGATTTCTGATACATTTTCATTCCAAACACTATTAATCTTACACAAATGTTCATTATATCTGACATTATCAATGCTAATATATTTCTACTTTTTTTTTTTTTGTACTTATGCTTTGTTTCAACTACTTAGATTTCTTTATTAAGTCTTTAAGTTAATAATCGATGATAACACAGAGTGAATAAAGGCCAATCAGTTATCTCTCTCTCTCTCTCTCTCTCTCTCTCTCTCTCTCTCTCTCTCTCTCTCTCTCTCTCTCTCTCTCGCTCTCACACACACAAAAACACATAGTCTTGAAGTAGACGTAATTCGAAAAGCGAAGAGTCCCTATTTCCTAGAACCCTTCTCGCTAAATTAAAATCTTTCCCCTCTCAGTCTGGAAACTGGAAGAACTTGGTGTGAAAGGGTAAACCACTCTTATTGTTTCATTATAGCGAGCTTCCTTCAGATATGCACCTTTAAAAATCGCTCTACATGGTAGCTATATTATCATGTAGTTTTTTTTAATTTTTTCTTTTATTATAATATTGTACGATGTTTACCAACCGTGTGTCACACGATCGTACATACTTCATTTTGTATATATTATGCTTGTATCTTCGCTCTTCCCTCGCACTAAAAAGAACCAGAATAAACATGTCTGCGTTTCTCCTATATAACATTGTCTGTTTCTCGAACATGTAATTTCCTGTTGCCTTGAGGTTTTGTATATAAAGGAGAGTGTTCTATAATAAATTAACTCAGTTGCTTTCACACTGCCTTTGAGTTTACAACCTTCTCTCGGCCCGTCACATTGGTGACCCAGGAAGTCGACTCACTCCTACCGCCTTCCACCCCCACCCCCTCGCCCCTCCATCGTTGGTACTATGACGGACTCTACAGAAGTTGGCGCTGCGGCTGCCCCATTGAAACATTCACCGTTCGCCAGCGGAGAGGCGTTTCCTTGATTTCAGCGTGCAGAAGTCCAGTTTCGCATCAAGGGCTTGACTCGCTCAACCACCAAAGCAGATTATGTTCTCGTGGCGATACCCGAGGACACCTTCCCGGAAATATCCGACTAGCTTTGTGAACAAGGAGACTCCCCAATAGTGTTTGACGCCCTCAGAACATACCAACCGTTGGGGGACCAAAGGGCTTCGCTTGCCCTCAGGGAAATGACCAGTATCACTCGCCTTCAACCTGCTGCAGACGGCTCTCCTCGTGAGGTGAACCTACTTCGTGCCCTTTGGATACGCCGTTTACCCGGACCAATACGCGCTGCCATACCCGATGTCGATAGTTTACCCATAAAGGACTTGATGACCAAAGCCGACGCCCTTATGGACAGCCACTTCAAGACCTCCATCAATGCCTCCACCCCTGACGAAGAGGATGCCTATTCAACGTCAACCGAAGCTGACATGAATGCCGTAGGACATACACGCCTACACCGTGACGTGCCGAAGCAGCGGCAAAGCCGCCCACCACCCACCAATCGCTCGCGCCCCAACAAACGACTTCTACAGGCACTTACTACCTCCCATCCGCCGCAGTTTTGCTACTACCACTTCAGATTCGGGGCAACTGCGAAGAAATGTGCCGAGGATTGTCAGTGGCCAAAAAACGTGTAAGTAGGCCATCGCTTGTGGCGGTGGCCTCCCTTGTTTCTAATCTTTTCTTTTTACATGATGCAGTAATGGGCGTGCAATTTTTGGTAGACACGGGTGCTTGTCATTCTCTTTTGCCAAGGAAACTCTTCAAGACACGACGTAGTCTGTCAACATCTGCCGACGTCTGCTTGGTAGCTGCAAACGGATCTGCGATACCCACCTACGGTTACATGAACCTCACATTATCGTTCGGAAAGGGTGAATTCAATTGGAAGTTTCTCGTTGCTGACGTCACATTGCTAATCCTCGGTGCGGATTTCCTCTTATTTCCACCTTCTGGTCGATTGGTCAACGCAGACTTGTACTTGTCGACACCTCTTCAACCCGCCTCCTCTAACCTCGCTCTCCACATTAGCGCACCCACGGAGATGCCTACGCCCACCTCCTCACGTCGTACCCGGAAGTTTTCCATCCAGAACTTCGCCAAACGCCCACGGTTCCTGCCAAGCACGGTATTTATCACCATATCAAGACGACGGGACCCCCAGTCTTCGCAAAATTCAGACGTCTGGCATCGGAATGATTGGCAGCCGCCAAACAGACGTTCGCTGAAATGGAGGAAATGGGCTTTTGCCAAAAGGCCTCCAGCCCATGGTCATCACCCTTACACATCGTTCTGAAGAAAGACGGCTCCCTCCGTTCGTGCGGGGATCACAGGCGCCTGAACATGCAAACAGAACCGGATCACTACCCCCTCCCAAACATTGCCGACGTGACCTCCTACCTGCACAAACCAAAGGTTTTCTCTACGCTCGACCTCTGGAAGGGGTATTATCAGGTGCCTATGAACCCAGAAGACATCCCCAAGACTGCCATCACCACTCCGTTTGGTACATATACCTTCAATTACTCCTGTTTTGGCCTTCGTAATGCTGGGGCCACATTTCAACGTCTCATGGATGGCATCTTAGAGGACCTCCCTATCTGTGTATGTTATGTGGACGACATACTTGTGTTCTCCTCCTCAAAAGAGGAACACCTCCGTCACCTGCGCATCGTGCTCAACCGCCTGCAACAAAACGGCCTTGTAGTCCGGTACGACAAGTGTACCTCTGGCGCCAACGAAGTATCGTTGTTAGGGCACCACATCACTCCTGAAGGAGTCCATCCCCTCCCTGAGAAGGTAGCAGCCGTTCAGAACTTCCCCGTGCCCTCGACCGTCAAAGCTCTGCAGGAATTCTTGGACATGATCAACTACTATCACCGTTTTCTGCCAGCCATTGCCGCCACTCTTGCTCCCCTCTACGCCTCCCTCAAGGGAAAGCCAAAGGACCTGAAGTGGGGTTCCCTTCAAGAAGCAGCCTTCTGCAATGTAAAGAAGGCCCTATCAACTGCTGCGGCTTTCACTTTTCCTATCCCACATGCCCCTCTCCTTCTCTCCACCGATGCCAGCGACGTCGCTATTGGTGCAGTACTCGAGCAGGTGGTCAACGGCTCGTCCCGCCCATTGGCCTTCTTCAGCAGAAAACTATCCAAGGCAGAATCGGGTTATTCTACCTTCGATCGAAAATTGCTGGCGGTGCACTTGTCTGTCCGTCACTTTCGCCATTTCTTAGAAGGTACACCCTTCGTCATTCGCTGAGACCACATGCCTCTGGTGCACGCCTTTACTCAACAGTCTGATGCCTGGTCCGCCCGGCAACGTCGACACCTCTCCGCTGTGGCTGAATACAATTGCACCCTTCAATATGTCCCTGGGAAAATGAATCCCGTTGTCGATGCCCTGCCAAGAAACACGTTGGCTGCCGTTCAACTGGGATTGGATTACAACGCCCTGTCTGAAGCCCAATGACAAGATCCAGAGTATCAAACATGTAGGATATCCTGCACGTCCCTCCGTTGGGAAGACTTCCCCCTCGAAGACTCCAACACCACCCTCCTCTGTGACGTCAGTACTGGTAGACCGCGTCCTTGGATTCCTGCTCCCATGTGACGGCAGGTGTTTGATTTCATTCACGGCCTTTCACATCCCTCGTGCCGTTCTACTGCACAGCTGCTGTAGGCAAAGTTCATTTGGCACGGCATCTCTAAGGATTGGGTCCGCAGCTGTACTTCTTGCCAAACTTCCAAAGTACATCGACACACGGATTCCGGAATGGGCACCATTCCTTAACCTCAGCGTCGTTTCGCACACATTCACGTCGACGTTGTAGGCCCCTACCCACATCACAAGGACATCGTTACCTGTTTACCGTCATCGACCGCTCCACTCGTTGGCCTGAAGCCATTCCCATAGAAACTGCAACGTCCGCCTCATGTACATCTGCCTTACTCTCTGGATGGATTGCAAGATTTGGTTTCCCTGAGCATATTACTTCCGACAGGGGATCACTTTCACCTCTCAATTGTGGACATCATTAGCGAATCTCCTGGGCATCACCCTATATCAGACAATGGCCTACAACCCCGCTGCCAATGGAATGGTTGAATGTTTTCATCGCACCCTCAAAGCAGCTTTGATGTCCCGCTGCAAGGATTCCAACTGGTTTACTCAGCTTCCCTGGGTCCTCCTGGGACTAAGGACCACTCCTAAAGATGCCCTCGACGTCTCGGCAGCTGAAATGGTGTATGGCGACCCGTTGGTCGTCCCTGCCAAATTTTTTCCTTCTACAACATCCTCCGACGATCTCCAGCGCATACGTCACATCGTGGGAAAATTTACTCCATGCCGCCAGACTTACAAGCCCACAGCGAAGCATCACATACCAACAGACTTGCACTCTGCAATGCAAGTCTTCCTGCGCAACGACACTAGCAAGCCACCGCTAACGCCCCCTTACACGGGCCCTTTCCTTGTGATCCGCCGCAGTCCGAAAGCATTCCTACTAAACATTCGTGGCAAAGAAGACTGGGTCTCCATTGTTCGTCTAAAACCTGCTTATCTTCTGCCAGATGACCTGCCTATAGTTCGCCTCTCTAGATCAGGGCGCCCTATTTAACATGTACAGTATGTCATTTTTAGGGGGGGAGCCATGTACCAACCGTGTGTCACACGATTGTACATAATTCATTTTGTATATATTATTCTTATATCTTCGCTCTTCCCTCGCACTAAAAAGAACCAGAATAAACATGTCTGCGTTTCTCCAATGTAACATTGTCTGTTTCTTGAACATGTAATTTCCTGTTGCCTTGAGGTTTTGTATATAAAGGAGGGTGTTCTATAATGAATTAACGCAGTTGCTTTCACACTGCCTTTGAGTACACAACCTTCTCTCGGCCCATCACAGACGTGTGTCCTGAATGGCTTAAGCAAAGAATTATTCCCAAAGTGTAGGACATGATGAAAAGGAGGGAAACGTCACCATACCAACACAACACAGGTTAATATAACATATAGAATAAAAGTAAAAAAGATATATATATATATATATATATATATATATATATATATATATATATATATATATATATATATATATATATATATATATATATATATATATATATATATATATATATATATATATATTTATATAAAATATATATATATATATATATATATATATATATATATATATATATATATATATATATATATATATATATATTTCCCATAAAAAAGTTAAAAAAAAAGGAAACGAATTTGGAACGCTTTAATATCAATGATAATTACATTTAGAACGGAGTACTTGGCTTTACTTTACTAAATACTAAACTGCCTTCTATTCAGGTGTTGATTATGGAGGGCGACCTATGATAAACCTGGGACGCTTTATATACCTCAATTGAGTTTCAGAAATGCATGAACTTTACCTTCTTGCGCCAAAAGATGGGAAGACTAAAACCAAAATCCCCCCTTTGCAGAACATACAATTGTTTCTTTTGGTATATCAGTTTTATCTTTTGTTTTCAGATTAATATTTATAATCCTTATTATATGTCCAAATAGAAACCATACCCTTTTATATCAAAGAAAGTATAAACGCTCATGATACTGCAATAAAATGGCAAAAACGAGAACTCTGTACAGTGAGCAAAGAGATTATATTCATAAGCTTAGGACTGCAAACATAGCAACATCCAGGCGCTGCATAAGAGAGCTTTACTTGAATAGAATGTATCTGGGAGTCCAAGAATCTATTGTGTTGGATAATGGGGAAATTGCTTCAGTTTATTGATATAAATAATTATTAGGTAAGAACAGGATATATATATATATATATATATATATATATATATTTATATATATGTATATATATATATATATATATATATATATATATATATATATAAATATATATATATGTATATATATATATATATATATATATATATATATATATATATATATATATATATACGTATATATATATATATATATATATATATATATATATATATATATATATATATATATATACATATATATATATATATATATATATATATATATATATATATATATATACACACACACATATATATATATATATATATATATATATATATATATATATATATTTATATATATATGTGTGTGTGTGTGTGTTCGTATGTATATATATGTATGTGCGTGTGCAGGATTCTCATATCATTTACAATTCTTCTATCATCAATCTTTGAATTTCGGAGAATTAGAGAAAGTATTCTGAAGAACAACCCTTTAAAAAACAACACATTTTTCCATAAACTATTGAGAAAAGAAATACATAAATACATGATAACAGTTCTATGAACCACGAATGAAAATTTGGATATATTTAGGATTTTTTTTTCATGACACTTATCTTTATAAAGTTATCGTCATAAAAAACGTACTAAAGAAAAGAAAAGGTAACTTTCAATCTAAAATATATGTTCATATATTTTGTCATTAGTATTTTAGGAATATTTGATATGGATACTCTAATTTTAGGTTAAGTCTAAGTCATGAATGTTCACTGCACCTTTTCTACTTCGATATTGTCATTACAACTGTGGAACACAGGATATCTGGTAACGAATGGTCGCGCAAAATTGCGCGCATGCTATGCTAACTCACACACACACACACATACACACACAAACATACACACACATGCACACAGACATAATTTATGCCGTTCAAAAAAATTTGCAAACTTAACTAGTTAAAGCCAAAACAAATATCCAGCGAGTTTATAAAGATGATATTCATTAAATCTTGTGAACAAACACTTACGTGTCATTGTAGTATCCTCGTTATTGTTACTAGGAAAGCTACAAATTTCATGCAAATTTTAATCACTACGAAAATGATTATATTAAAGTTGATTATTAGATTAATGAATAGTACACGTAGAAAGTTTTCGAGAGACTCTGTTGAAGTCCATTCTTCAAAGGAAGCTCGCACTCCGAAGACCCTAGGTATTTTTTAAAAATCTTTGTTTTCTTCTATATTTGGTGTTTTTATGTTTATAAATCTCCAAATCTTATTAGGAGGAAGACTCTCATAAAAGTCAAGATGATTAATGGAGAAATAACATTAGTCCAGATTCTGTGTTATATCAACATACATCTCATTTCCTTAAAATATGCTTGAAATTTGGTATAATTTTTCGTCTGCATCATTTCTTCTGTCCTTAAATCTTTATTCCCATTCATACCTCTAGCGTTTCATTAGTAGATAATTTTGTTTACTGAATAGGGACACAAAAGAAGCAGGATTTATCCAAGTATCAATGGCTATAATTGGGTAAATTATGTGTTAGATATGACATAAATTTCATAAATGACAAAAACATAAGAAATATCTGCATTTAGAAAATAACCGACAAAGACATGCACGAAATCTGACACAAATGTATTCATATGCATAAAATAACACGTAAATATAAATCTTGTTTACATCATTGATCATGCATGATATCAAATCTTTATATAGTGTTTTCGTTCCTTTGGTTAATTTGACTTTCGATAGAAACCTGACTGAGCGTTTTCAACGTAAAGGGAGTTTATGATCTTTTTGTATAATTTAGCATTATTTCTATTTACCTCATTTTTTTTTTTTTGGCCTTTTTGTACTTTCAGTATTACACACACGAAAAAAGAGAGTCTTCAGAATGTTGTATACTTGCACCAGTTTTGCCAAATACTTGAAAATATAAAAACTCTTAAGAAATCTTTTCCTGAACAAATAAGTAGCTTTTTCGCTTAAAGTACTAATCTCTTGATCATGCAAATTAAACAGTTTGTTTTGGTCAGTGATAGGATTGGAAATCAGTTTATATACAGGTGGTAATCTTCTTATTAAAGCTTAGCAACCTTCATTTTCGTCATTGCTTATATAAGTAACATCTCTCTGTCTTCTCTTAACTTAGGATTCCTTTGTGAATGTCAAACAGTTAGGAAGTACTCAAAAAAAAAAATAAAAAAAAAATCTGAACAAGAGGGTGAGGTCTTGCAAACATCTAACAACACAGAGGGAAAAATACCATTCAGTTCTCTCTCTCTCTCTCTCTCTCTCTCTCTCTCTCTCTCTCTCTCTCTCTCTCTCTCTCTCTCTCTCTCTCTCTCTCTTACAATAGAGAAAACATTGCAATGAATGACAGTAGTATTGGAGGCAACCGATAATGTTGAAAACATAAAAAATCATATATTTTTTCTTGGAATCTTTCTGAAAGAATAAAAATCAATATATCTATATAAGTACTATAATCTTCTATCCCTAAATTGCGACAAAGAACATTTTAGATGCACCAATTGAATACCCCTCCAACTTTCTGTATCAGTAAGTACCTATGAAGAACAATTTCTGATACATTTTCATTCCAAACACTATTAATCTTACACAAATGTTCATTATATAAGACATTATCAATGCTAATATATTTCTTTTTTTTTTTTTTTTTACTTATGCTTTGTTTCAACTACTTAGATTTCTTTATTAAGTCTTTAAGTTAATAATCGATGACAACACAGAGTGAATAAAGGCCAATCAGTTATCTCTCTCTCTCTATCTCTCTCTCTCTCTCTCTCTCTCTCTCTCTCTCTCTCTCTCTCTCTCTCTCTCTCTCACACACACACACAAACACATAGTCTTGAAGTAGACGTAATTCGAAAAGTGAAGAGTCCCTATTTCCTAGAACCCTTCTCGCTAAATTAAAATTTTTCCCCTCTCAGTCTGGAAACCGGAAGAACTTGGTGTGAAAGGGCAAACCACTCTTTTATGTTTCATTACAGCGAGCTTCCTTCAGATATGCACCTTTAAAGATGATTTAAAAAGTCTTTCATAATTTTTTCAATAGGGATTAAAAATGTATCTACAATTACTTACTGACAATCACTATTTTTCAAGATTGAAGTTGATGCTTCAGACTATTCGGTGCTGAAAAACTTATTTATAGCATGGTTAAGAAAACAGTTGATTAATTGTAATGTGTGAATGATGTTCAAATTACCATTATATATCCATATCATTAAAGGATATGCATTTTATTTTCCATTTACTTATAATTTTTTAAATTATAATTGTTCTCAATATCTCGAAATTTTGAACTAATTACTATAGCGGGTTATTACTTGCATTTCTTCTTTTCTTAAGTGTTGAGAGAATGAATGTTTTCAAACTGAGAAATACACCCCTCTATCCTTGATATTTTGCAATAAATATATGCGCTCACTGATTTTAGTTTGTGTCATTTTCCAAATGAAATTTGTTCCTACCACTAACCTTTATGCTAAGGAAATGATTTCATGAACTGAGTAGATGAAATACAGCGCCGTCCTATAACACAAAACTTCAGGTACCTAATTACTGATCATTAGCTTTTATATACCACCCAGAACCCATACAGTGAAGGGTCAATTAACACGCATCCAGGGTTTTCCTAATCAAGGCTACATGAGGTCATGTGGGCCACCACGGAGCAGGAAGCTGTTCCATGTCTTTCTCTCTCCTAAGGTAATTGTTCTTTGCCATTATATCTGGCTGAAAACTAATTTGGCTACGAAAAACATGACCAATTTCTATAAGGAAAAACTTAGAAAATAAGCAGAGCATACAACCATGAGCTAATAATAAGATCAAAGTGATATCTGTAGGAAGTATGCTGTAGAACATTTTGCTTAAAGACTATAGTATATTTGATGTTTTGAGGGAAATATAATGTGCAATGTTTAAAACAATTTCGTAATTTGTAGCTATGATGCTGGCAATGTTTTCTGTCACTTTTTTGAACGGAACCCAAACTACGTATATATATATATATATATATATATATATATATATATATATATATATATATATATATATTTATATATATATATATATATATATATATATTTATATATATATATATATATATATATATATATATATATATATATATATAAATATATATATATATATATATATATATATATATATACATATATATATGTATATATATATAGATACTATATATATATATATATATACACATATATATATATATAAATATATATATATATATATATATATATATATATATATATATATATATATATATAAATATATATATATATATATATATATATATATGTATATATATATATATATATATATATATATATATATATATATATATATATATATATATATATATATATATATATATATATATATAGGCTACTGTATATGTATCTGAACCCATATATGTGTGTAGTTCGTATTTCCTTCATTATAATTATCATTGATAATGCAATTTTTTACTAAGTTTAGTTTCATTTCTTCAAGATTCTTGTCTGGGTGATCAATCTAGGAGGTCTATGAAATATGAACGACGCGAAATGAAGAAACTTGTTCAAGAAATAATTAGCGTTGATGACGATAATTTGCATAACTGCGACAGTCCTACGACTTCCGATGAAAACAACAGTTAATTTATGCCCCTTGAGGAAATGCAGACTACATGACATCCAAGAACCCTAGATGGTCAGGGAAGAAGAGTTTTTGAAGGTCAAAATTAAAATGCAAGAGGAAATAAAACACCACACCGAGCTTGAAGGAAAAGTCTTATACCAGAGAAGAGCTGAAAGTTATATCCAAATCCATAGTTACTGGAGCTCAGTTAAATGCGTTAATTGATAACAAATAAACCCATAATTGGTCCGACGAAGGTAATGCTTTGGCTTTCACTAAGTTTTAATAGAAAAATCATAGCTTAAGCAAAAATTATAAAAAGATAAAAATTAACAGGTGATTCGGATGGTTTAGAATTTACTTATAAATAACGAATATGAGAGCTTTAACAGAAGCTTAGTTTTACTGAAAAGAGTGAATGTGAAAAGATAAGTATCAGAAATAGATAGATAAAGAAATTTAGAGATAGTGTGGAATTAAAGCGCATTTAATTTTTGAGCGACAGAAGGGCCGCGGTGGCTCAGGTGAGAGCAAGCACTAAGTGGGTCTTATTTTCCTCTGACTATTGGTTGACCCGTCACTCTATGAGTCCTGATACCACCGTTTCATCACTTGAATACATAACTGAGGATGATGGAAATAAAATTTAAGTTTATAGCAGTGAAACGAAAAAATGGAACGTTATGCAATATCTCGGTCATCCTTGAGAATATAATTCCTGCTAGATACTTTGGTCTTGGTCATAATGGCTCTTACCAATCTTTGAATAAACTACTGTATAAAATAAGAAGAGTCACGTACAAACTATTTACTCTGCCTTAGGGAGCAAGCAAATGGCGTAGTGCCTCAAATAACACCTATAATCTCCATCAACTATTAACCTTGATTAATAATACTTATACAACATTCAAGTACATTATCTATTTTCATGTTATTATTATAATTTAATATTCTGTGTATGAATTGAATTATCTAGATAGAGTTGTCAGGTTTTCATTATATGAGATGAGTGATGCTCTCGAACTGTCTCCCCAAAACATCTTTTGTTGTGTGTCAGCGAAATCAACCTTTTCCAATTCTTATATCAAGAACAATTAACAAGAATTCACATAGGCAAAATTAAGACTAAATGATTGATAATGAACACAAAGATTTGA
This sequence comes from Palaemon carinicauda, assembly GCF_036898095.1. Lineage (NCBI taxonomy): Eukaryota > Metazoa > Arthropoda > Malacostraca > Decapoda > Palaemonidae > Palaemon > Palaemon carinicauda. Next base: position 21,793,887 of record NC_090741.1, read on the forward strand.
AAGAGCTCCATAAGTCAATTTTCTACCTATTTTCTGACGGAACCAATAGTTTTAATTTTATTCATCTACTTCCTGTTAAAATTTTGTAGGAGTCTTGAAATTATCAAAAATATATCTCCAATAACTAAGCGGGTATTATTTCCAAATGTAAATTGTTATTATTCAAGAATGATGAAAAAACACAAATTTATATTATACTTATGATAAAAAGGTTCGATATAAATAATTATCCATGTGGTTTTATGAAAATACCTCCCAGATAGCATATCAAATATTAACAAAATGTATTTTTATTTTTCACAAATTGAAACCAATATAAATGATTGAAAACTATAGTAATTCTACGGTATAAATCTTACTCATTGTCTTGGATTTGTCTAATATTAGAGATCTTGCTGCTCTGTTATAGGGCCACGCTGTTCACTGTTTTCATTACCAAAAAAAAAAAAAAAAAAAAAAAAAAAAAATGGTGATATGTAAAGCAGCATTTAAAGTTGAGACTCGCACTACATCTTAGAACACGAGATTTGACTTGAAAGGATATGTACATCATAGAGAAACCTTCTAACTAAAGCAGGAAACTTTATCAAGAGAGAAGGGGCTTGCATAGCCAGTGGGAAGGTGTACAAGATTCCGAGACCTCAATGCAAAACAAAAATATCATACATTTTATGTTTGAATATAATCTTAGTGCACCTTCAAATATGCCTAAGTGCCGACTCTAAAACATCTGTGTAAAGAGAGAGAGAGAGAGAGAGAGAGAGAGAGAGAGAGAGAGAGAGAGAGAGAGAGAGAGAGAGAGAGAGAGCGTTTGGTGTTCTTGTATTGTATTAGGGTCAGATCATTATCGATCACGAATGACTTTCGCATCATGACTTTATAACAGTAGCAATTACTTTTTCAATTTTCTTTTCGTTTTTAATGTTCTTTATTTAAATACTTGGGCAGATTGTCTTCCTAAAAACCAATTAACCTATAGTGAATTAATTTTCTTTCTTTCCTCAAAATATTAGAAGTTTTCGGTTTTTTTTCTTTTTTTTTTTTCAAACCCTTCAGTATCCATTTGCTAAGAGAATCGAACATCTTTGGAGTTGGCCAAGAACTGCATATAACCTAAGTCAAGCTTAGCAAAAAATCTCAAGATACCTGAACCATTGGAAAATAAATCAGCCAGTGGAGATTTTTGGAAAACCACATAGTTTTAATGTACCAGATTTAACTCTTTAATGAAAAATATATGTCTATTTTTATTGAAGCGTTCTTTAAGTAAAACTGTTTAATAACTGTAAGAAGACGATATACGTAAAAAAAATTAGTTTAGTAAAGGCACACCTCGTGCTTCCACTCGCATTGAGCATAAAACTCGCACTTTGTCTCAACTCGAATCATATAGTGTACCGCTTCCTGTTTAGTCAACACCAATTTACAGCACCTACGATGTTGTCCAAACCATATTTTGAAAAGAACATACTGCATATTTTGAGTAATTAGGCACTTGGGGGTGCCAATATAGAGGCAACGGCTTCCAGTAATTCCTACAGTTGTTACTCAGCATCAATTTTATGAAGCTGATAATCAACATATTTTTCATTACCAAAACTCAATAAAATTTAGACTTGATAGTCTTGGACTAGTTACATTTCAAGTTAGTGATTGTTTAATCACGGGATAAAATGCTCACTGCAGACTCAGAGGGTAAAGATAACTAAATATCTAAATATGGAAAAAAAGTGGAAATTTTATGAACACATTTTGGCGTTTATACGCAAGAGGGAGATGAACATAAGGTCGGGGAGATGAATGACCATTGCGTGGTGGTGAGGCAGTGCATCCTACTTTTTTATTCATGTACATAGTGCTGGTATTGGAGAGCAAGGTTATGGCCACCCTAACTTACTCGTTGAGGAAGAAATCATGTATTTCCTATATGCGTGAGAAATGTTTGGTAGGGGAGAGATGGGATTTTTGGAGGTTGTCATCAACATTTTAAATCGGCGTGAATTCAGAAATTTTTATTGAAGCGACTACATGAGGTATACGCTCGTACTGCAATTTCTATTGGGCTCTAAGCGTTCCCATTAAAATAAGTCCTTGTTTGGGGAGTATTAGGCCCAAGTGTCAAGCAAGGAACTGTAAATGATTTTCGGGAATGAGGAAAGGAACAGTTATAAAAAAAAAGAAAATTTATGGATGTGAATAGAAACATTCTAAAAGGAGGGTACGCTATTTAAAAGAAAACAGTTTCGGTTATATAAATAATAAGTTATTTAAATTTCCAAATGATATATGTAAAGTTCCACCTATGCGGTGTTTTAACGCAGAAATCAAGCTTTTGTGCATTAAAGACATAAAAAAAAAATAAACAGAATTACACTTAACCATAATTGCATTTCGAGAGATATAACTTCAGTTCAAGATTATTTTCACAGCAGCCTTCAGGAATTGTACATAATATGCATTAGACTCCTACTAAGTTCGTTAGGAGAAACTTGATCTCTTCCTGAATTCTTGGATAACCAGTCCACTTCCCCTTCGAGCTGCTTCTGTTAAATTTTCTCATTGCATGACTGTTAAATAGATTCAAGCAGAAAATCACTCACCAGTAGCAGTTAGAAGGCTAAATTCTAAAAATATATAATCATTAATATTTTTTCTATTGAATTCCTTATGTATTTTATACATATACGTTGTTATAAAAAGCTATAGGGTCTGAGATTTATTTTTTTATATTAAAAATTAATCATTGGTAGCTAAAAAGTCAGGGCTCCTTCAATTAGCCAATCATCCAAAAGAAAGGATGATTTACGGTATGTAATGTAATAAGTTTTTTATCTATTTGGTTTAGATTACCCGGTAATCTAATCATAAATTGCGGGAGAGCAGTTCGTTTATAACTAAGAAGTAAGATGAATGCATAAAAAAACTTTATTTAAAGATTTTCGAACAAGAACATGCAAACAAGAACGTTACAAAAGTTCAACCAAACTAGAACATGATCTAGCATGCTTACATAGGGTGGTATATTAACAGTACGGAGAAGAGTGATTGATGAGATAAAAAGGCAAAACCGTTACAGTGTATGAGCATGTATGGAACACGTGCGGTGCATGGCTCCCCCATAAACATGGCATATATATAAAATAGGGCGCTATGCTCTTGAGAGGCCTACTGTAGGCAGATCATGTGGCAGGAGATATGCAGGGTTTAGGCATTTAATGAACACCCAGTCTTCTCTGCTACGAATGTTGATTAAGAATAGTTTCGGTGTACAATGGTAGACAGAACACGAGGAAAGGGCCAGTGTAAGTGGGCGTTAAAGGTGGCTTCCTGGTGTTGTTGCTCAGGTACACGTGCATTGCTGAGTGCATATCTGTCGGTATTTGTTGTTTCGCTGAGTGCTTGTAATTCTGGCGGCAAGGAGTAAATTTTTCCACAACGCGATGTAGGCATTAGAGATTATTGGATGAGGTTGCATGCGGGGGAAAAAAATCGATAGGTACGACCAACAGATCGCTATACACAATTTCAGCTGCTGAATGGCTTTAGTTCAAGGAGTACCCAGGGAAGCTGACTAACCAGTTGGAGTCATTGCAGCAGGACATGAAAGCTGCTTAGAGAGTGCGATGAAAACGTTCTAGGTGGTTGTCTGATATAGGGGGATTCCCAGGAGACTCCCCAATGATATCTACAATTGAATACTATTTTTAGGGATACCAAATCTCGCTATCTATCCTAAGAGTAAGGCAGATGTACATGAGGCGAACGTTGCAGTTTCTATGGAAATAGCTTCAGGCACAGTTGAGATACTTTAAGTTAGCCGACGTGCAGGTCTACCTGTCTGAGAGGCGACAGCGTGACGTCACACGTGGGAGCTTGAGGGAAAGAAGAATATACAGAGTATGAATCGAGCGGAATTATTTTGCTTAATAATGAAGTTTTAAGCACGGTTAAGCTACAACCATGGTTGTAGATCATTCATTAATACTAATACTTGGTCTTTGTACTTGAGATTCCTTTATTTAGCTTCGGGTCACTGGTCATAGGCAGATTAACTTGAAATGTATTTTACTTCAAAATATCTTCCCTTAGTATGTACTTTTGTCAGTTGTAAATCATAACATCAGACAAACGTCCAAGAACACACAGGGGAACATTTTTTTGGGAATTATGAATTGTGCAGTTCATGAATGCTTTAATGATAGAAGAAAATGGTTCAGAAGTTCGATTTTCTAGATTTCCTAGAAACGATGAATAAAGGAAAAAATATTTGGCCTTCCATCAACTTGATGATGTCCATACCAGCAATGCACTCGTCAGTTCAGCACATTTCCCTTGCGAACCATGCATATTAAAGTCTGTTCTGTCTCTGATGAAAACTGAAGCTGAAAGTTTAACTGTAAAGGAGAGGCTTGCAGTCATGTCATTTGATAAAATGAGCATCGCAAAACAGTATAATTTCGATAAGGGAAAAGAGAGACTATATAAACGTCATGGAAAGGTTCAGGTAATGACGATTAAGGGCTTAATTGGCAAATGGTAATAACCCATCTTTCATGATTCTGATAAATCTTACTTACATGAAAAAATAATATGAATAATTTAGGAAGTAGAGAATGCTGTGAATCCTCTGATTGCAATCGTGCGTGATCTGGGAACAACCAATGTAGAATTATGGAAGAACTTTGGGATAGACCGAATAAACTACGTGTTTCAATAAAAAGAAAAAAAAAATCCATCACAATAGGGAATTATTCTTATTTGCAGAAACCCCACAAATGATAAAATTGATAATAAATAGTTTTATAACTAAAGGGTGTAGCTTTGAATAAAGAACACTGATATCAGAATATTTTATTATGGAAATTCTAAGTAGTACTCGCACAGAACATGGTCTAGATTATAAGATTGGTGAAATTCCTGTAAACTTACGAAGCACTGAAGTTCAGCGAGTAAAGTGACGAGATTTCCAAAGTTAAAATACTTAACAGATGTCAACTGCATATAACCTCAGAGACATTTTTCTCACACCTGTTTCGTAATAGGTTTTTAAGGCTATTTATGGTGAAAGTCTTAGGGAGGCAAAACAATGTATCTAATGATTCTGAAATTAATTCATCAGGCTTTCATCTCCCACATGATGTAATTTACGTTTTTGCCAAACTATATTTATTCTTAGGATAAGATAATTGAATAAAAAGATTGATATGGAAAAATGAAAAAAAAAATCATGCAATAAAATTGGAAATAAGCTTAATAGGATTAAGAAAAAAAATATTTTGTATGTGTAGATTAAATTTTGTATTAATTGGAGTAATATGCACTGTTTATTTTAATATATATATATATATATATATATATATATATATATATATATATATATATATATATATATATATCGGTCTACCTACCTATAATATATACATGCACACAATTACATGCATACAAGTGTGTATGTAAATAAAGGAAAAAGGAAACCGGCAACTGGCAGCATTAGAGGTACGCATGACGTTCTGTTTGAGTCGCTCGAATCTTGTTAAAGATTATTGACAGTAAATAGGGAACGATGTCCTTGAGATGTGGGTAGGGGACCTACTACGTCGAAGTGAATGTGGGTAAAACGACTCTGAGGTTGTGGGAAGGTGCCCACACCTTAATCGATGTGTCAATGTACTTTTGAAGTTTGGTACAGATCCAATCATTAGCATCCTTAGTAATGCAGTCTCAAATGAGCTTCATCTTTAGTAGCAGTGCTGTAGATCGGTGCAAGGGATGGGAGAGGCTATGAATGAAACATCTGTCGGTGTAGGGGAGCAGGTTTACAGGGTTTAGGTCTACCAGTACTGACGTCGAGGGCGACGTCTTCCCAGTGGAGGGATGTGCAGGATATCCTTCAAGCTTGGTACTCTGGATCTTTTCGTTGCGCTTCTGCCAAGGTGATGTAATCCAATCCCAGGTGAACGATGGTAAATGACTTTATTGACAGGACATCGGCAACTGGATTCATTTTTTCCAGGGACGTGTTGAAGGGTGCAATTATATTTAGCCCCGGCAGAGAGATGTCAGCGTTGACAGGTGCAAGACGGACTATCAAGTGAATGCAAGCACCTGAGGCACTGTAAATACCATTGCAGTGTAAGACCGTGTGTGAAACGTGTGCGGTACAATACCAAAATTTATTGAATGACCGACTTATGATTATTATAATATCATCATACTATGAACATTGTCATTTCTCCTGATCATAATTATTAACTAATATTGGAAAATGTGTAGTATACTTATTTACAGCATATTTTTTTTTTTTATGAAAAGTGGAAATATGTTTCAATGCTTGAGTTAAAAATAAGAATATAATAACAGTAACTGGAATCTAGTATATAAAATAAATGTTTTCCAAATTGTGCCTAAATTGGATACATTGTGGTTAACAAAGAGAAGCTCTTGCCGTAATTACTCTCTGGTAAGCTTAGATGTCGTTAATGCGGTAGCGGCGTCGGAAGTAAAATAATAGAACATGCAACTTTACACTGTTGTTTCCATTAGAATAGTAGCGGTAGCGGTATCTTTGTGTGTTTGCAGTACGAGGGACTCGCTATTTGTAGTGATCGAGACCAACTATGAATTGTGTGTGTGTGAGAGAGAGAGAGAGAGAGAGAGAGAGAGAGAGAGAGAGAGAGAGAGAGAGAGTGGTAACCAGAGTTTTTAATGAATATTCATTCAAAGGTGATGGATAATAAGATTATTTATACATTTTATAAACAATTTTATTTCATCTTAAACTCATTGAGACAACAAAAGACCTGAGTATAATAACTTTTTAATTTTCGGTGCTCACAATTTACTCTTTATACTTCATCTTCTTTTATGATACGGAAAGATGATGAAAGCCGATTTATGGTTCATTAGTTTGAAAGAGTTTTAGTTAATTTCAAGTACTAATTATGAGCAACGATATAAAAACAGTAGACAAGTTTAAGTTCCTTGCTTGTGGAAGTAGTGAAAAAGAAATAAAACAGGCTAGTTGGAACAACTGGAGAGCTGCCTCTTGGGTCGTATGTGACAAGAAAGTGCCACTAAGACTTGAAGGGAAATAGCACAAGAGGGTCATAGGAACAGCAATGCTTTATGGTACAGAGCCAGCAAGCCTAAGGAAAACTGATGTGAAAAAGAGGGATGTAGATGAAATGAGAGTGCTTAGGTTTGTTTGTTCGTTCCTTTTAGAACGCCTTGCTTATAGCAAGTTACGGGCTCGTGCACTAAGAGAGATATTACGTCAAAGTCAGAAATAGTACAAGAATTAGATGGAACAAAGAAAATAATGAAGAACGGGTTCAATCAGTTACTCTTGAACAGACCACAATCTAAACATGTCATGGGGTAGAAAGATGCTGGTAGGGTGGCTCCTTTTAAGGTCCTCGAAAATTAAGAATTGCATAGTGAGAGAGAGAGCCCTTATAGCATGAGAGTAGGAAATCACAGGAAGGAGGAAAATCCCTTAAGTTGTTGGCAGAGGAAAGAGAACACAGTATTCCCCCAGAAAAAAAATATAAATAGCAATAGGGAAAAATGTTAGCTAAGGGAGAGAGCTAATAATCATAGGAAAAAGTGATTAGATAATTGTGAGAGTGGAAAAGTGGTCATTGCCAAGAGCCAACCAGAGATCGAGAAAAATGAGAGTTACAAGACAAGAACAGACCTTGAGTGGGTGGACAGGAAGGAAAGGAATCAGATTAGCTCCAGAAAATAAAAAAGCAGGTTCTTAGGGTGAGGACGGGGACCAATCAGGTGACGAGAAGGTAACAGGAAGGATGCGGACGTTGAAGGAAAATTATGTTTCAAGAGACTTGACAAGAAACAGAACGGAGAAAAAGTCAATTTCCTTAGCTTTTGTTAGGGGCAGATGCTGCGCATAGGTGGTACTACATCTTCTCACCCACTGTCGTTGCACTGAAGTGACCATAAACAGGCTAATTACCTTTACTTATTCCCTTTTTGTTCATTGATGATCCCCTTGCATCTCTTGCTATGGCTATTGATGTGATGGACAACACAACCCTTCCCTCCAATCCTCCTTCCTCTCGACCTAGCAACTGTTCCTCGAATCCTGTCCTTGTACCTTTCTCTCCCTTCCCTAAGTTCCTTGTTCTGCCAGAAGTAGACAAAGATCCATACTCTGGTATTGCTGAATTTGAGGTCAAGAACAAGACCAATATCAGAGTCAAGATCAACATCTCTCTGGAGTATATCATTATGCCTTTGGATGCCAATGGTGTGACCATGCTGTCACATGTGAAATAGTGCTTCAAGTTGCTTGATCCAGCCATGAGAACTAGATGGATTATAGTCTGTGGCTTTCACCTTGTGCTCCCTCTTACACCTATTAAACTGCATCATCAAATAGCTCATGCACAACGATATACAACTAAATCTGGCCAACCCTCTTACAAGGTGAAATGTCTACACAGAGGGCCTCCTATATCTAGACTCAACCTCGGCATCTGGGGCTCCTTAAATGTAAAAGACTACATCCCGGCTGCCTTCGATGTTACTACTGCAATCCCTATGGGCACAATAGAAATCAATGCCTTGCCTCCTCCCCCACCTGTGATATATGTGCCAAAGTCCATGACACTGAGGAATGCCCTAAGCTGTACAGGAAAGGCAAACCGACAGCTACTTGCTTCCCTAATTGCAGAGAACCACACCATGTGTGGAATCCACGATGCCCTGTAAGACCACAAAGGATTGCTTTCCGGCAGAAGATTCTCTCCTCTAACCCTCATAACCTCTCCCCAAATCCTCAATCCTCCCTTCCCTCTGCTATTTCCTCATTCTCTACTGCCACTCCTGAACCTATTGATAAACCTGAACCTATTCCTGTAGAGCCTATTCCTAAACCTCAAACTGCTCCTTCTTCTTCTATTTTGTCTACATCTTTTCCCACTTCTATTTGGGGTCGATGTTTCTGGTCAGCTTTCTCCATCTACCTCTGTCCCACACCTCATCACCGGTTAATCCCTTTGATCGAAGGTCATCCTTAATACAGTCCACCTACCTTCGCTTTGGTCTCCCTCTCCTTCTCGTTCCCTGTACTTCCATTTCCATCACTCTCCTTCCAATATACTGTTCATCTCTTCTCCTGACATGACCGTACCACCTCAGTCTACTTTCTTGGATCTTATCTGATAGTTTTCTAACTCCTGTGGTACCCCTAATTACTTCATTCCGTATCTTATCTCTTCTTGTCACCCCACACATACATCTCAACATTCTCATCTTTGCCACATCTATCTTCTTCTCTTCTGTCTTCCTTATTGCCCCCATTTCCGCTCCATACATCATTGCTAGTCTCACAACTGTCCTGTGTACTTTACCTTTCAACTTGACCCCTGTTTTCCTGCCGCAGAGTACTACACATACTTTTTTCCAATTCTTCCATCCTACTTGTATTCTGCGGTTTATTTCTGCCCTCAGATCACCATCCTCGGCAATTGTTGATCCTAAATACTTGAAATTTTCAACTCTTTTCAATCTCTCTCCTTGTAAACTAACTTACCCATTCTCGTCCCTTTTCACTCCCAAATACTGTCTTTTTCCTGCTGATTTTCAATCCCCTATTTTCCATTTCTCTTCTCCACTCCTCCAGTTTCTCTTCTACTACCTCTCGCCTAGTGCTTCACAGTATAACATCATCAACAAAAAACATACACCAAGAAAACTGATATCTAACACTTTGTGTTACTACATCCATGACCAGATCAAATAGGTAAGTGCTCAATGCAGGCCCTTGATGTAGTCCCACATTTACTGGGAAACTGTTACGCCTATACTGCTCTTAACATTTGCTTCTGCCATTTCATACATATTTTGGGCTGATAGTTAAATATTTCTCAGAGACTCCCTTTTCTCTCATACACCTTCACAGCTCCTGATGTGGTACTCGATAGTATGCCTTCTACATGTCAATAAAGACAAGCTTCTGCAAGTGTTTCGTAATTTTAAGGATGATTATAGAAGGATAGATTCTGAGCTCACAGGTCTAAAAAAGGAAAATACTAATTTGAAGGAAGCTGTCCTGCAGCACGAACGCTACCTTGAAGTAATGGAACCCGAGAAGAGATCCCGGAATATAATTTTCGTTGGAGTGCCGGAAGGAGATTTAATCATCACTAATACTGAAGGAGAAGCTATAATAATAAGTAAAGACAATGAAAAGATCAATCAAATCCTTAAGAAACTACAACGAGATGACACACACATAGAAGACGTACTCCGTTTGGGGAAACCTACAACAAACAGAAATAGAGTCATGATCGCTAAACTCCAATCTAAGGCAGATCGGGATCGAATACTTGAAGCAGCACCTACTCTCAAAACGACAGCCAGTGGATTTGATAGAATATTCATAAAGATAGATGTTTATCCACTGGTTAGAAAGGAATTCAGCCGGTTAAAGGAAGTGGAAAGAAGGGAAAGAGATAAACCCGAAAACCAAGGCTGTACTGTTAACTATAACTCAAGTCGACGAGAAGTCCTTGTTAATGGTAGAGTTGTTGACTATTTTAGACCTTCGATTTTATGTAAAAGGGGTAAAGACAATAACTAAATTATGTTCTTGGAACATTAATGGTAATGTTTCTAAGTTCGATAGCCTTATAGGTACTCTGATAGATTATGATATTGTATTTTTGCAGGAAATAAAGACGAGTTATCCATTTCCTTTAGCAGGCTTTTCCTGTATACGAAGCAAGATTATTGAAGGCGAGGAACTTTGTGGTGGTGTAGCTGTGCTTATAAAAAGCTACCTTTTCGAGAATTATGTTTATGATGTAAATGAAGTAAAAGACCAAGTTTGGTTTCGTCTCCGCCACCTTCCAGACCTCTTGTTGGGTGCGCTTTACATTTCTACCCATGACTTCCTTTATTACAGTAATGCTAGTTTCTTACTCATTCAAGAACAAGTATATAATAACCCTGATATCGGAGTATTAATAATGGGTGACTTGAATGCACGTCTTTGGTCTCTTGAATATTTAAATAACCCCCAGGGATTCCGTTAAAGTAGGAATCCCGACGTAACTATAAATAACTGTGGTAGAGTAATGAGAGAGATTTCTAAAAGTTTAAACCTAACACCAATAAACCATTTAATCGGGAGTTCTCTGGGGGCGGGAGGAGGCCTGACTTATAGACAGGGTTCTCAATGTAGAAGTCAAATTGACTGGGCATTTGGCTCTCAAGATTATTTGTCTGTTGTTAAAGATTTTTATATTTGCTACTCATACAATTTTCCATCAAACCATGTTCCCATTGGTTTGGAAATTGAAACTGATATTTGTGGTTCATCCTTACTAGTTGAAAGATCTAAATTACTTGTATCCATTCCTAAAGATAGTAGTTTACCATTACAAAAACCCATTGCATATAGTATAATTGATCCAAAAAAAAGTGACTTCTCTTTCACCTGACCCTATGTCACTTATGGATAATGATAATGAAACTTGTGATATAAATAATAAATGTTTTAGGATAGAAGAAGTTTTGTATGATGTTTCATTAAAAGCTTTACAACCCATAATTACAGCGCCAAATGAAAATCGTGACAATAGATGGCGATGGTTACTTGAACAGAATGATGCTAAAACAATTTGGGCAGCAATAAATTGGAAGGGCGCTTTTGACAAAAAAAAAACTGTTACTAGCGAATTATTTTTCAAAACTTTATAGTGCTGAACAAAGGGAAACAGAGGTCCCTCTTGATATTAATGGGCCGAATCAAGTCTACATTCCACTCCTCGATGATCCGATTACGGAAAGAGAATTGAGGGCAGGCATCCAGGATATCAAGTGAAATAAAGCCCCTGGACCTGATGGTGTCCCTCCTGGAGTTTTTAGACTGCTCAATGAAGCTTGGATTTTATTCATAGTATTTATTCTGAATTCTGTCTTCGTGTTTAATCCCTTCTCATGGAAAACTGCCAAATTTTTCAGCATTTTCAAAGGAGGGGACCCTAGGGATCCTGGCAACTACCGTGGGATAAACATTATGGCAGCATTGCCCAAGCTCTATGATCATATCCTCAATAACAGACTAGAACAATGGTTTATAACTGACGAGGAACAAGCTGGGGCTAAGAAGGGGAGAGGCTGTGAAGAGCAAATTCTTACTTCGCACGTCTTAATAGACATTACTAGAAAGACAAAAGCTCCATTATATATAATTTTTGTAGATTTTGCGAAGGCTTACGATAAAATAAACAGGAAAACACTTATAGGGCTACTGCAACGAATGGGATGTGGGTCAAACATTGTAAGAGCCATTCGAAATTCCTTGGAGACAACATCAAGTATGATTGGCAATAGTACAATAGAGGCAGAGGCAGGAGTCAGACAAGGTAGTCCCACTATGTGCTTCCTTTTCACCGCTTACGCCAACCCAATGATTCGTATGGTCAAGGAGTATGGTCAGGATGGTTGGCTTGGGTTTTTACACTTGATCTTGCTCATGGATGATACTGTATTAGTCAGCACCACAGAATTAGGTATAAGGTGGAAATTTCAAAATGTGTTGAAGTATTGTAAGGAATATAATATGAAGGTTAACAACAAAAAGACCAAGCTAATGTGCATTAACGTCAAGGACCTCAACCCTCTCGTTTTCAATGAAATAACGGTAGAAGTTTGTGACAAATATACTTATTTGGGTAATCAGATCATGAATGCTCCAATGGACAAACAGGTTGAAGAGCATATTAAGACGCATTCAAAGAGCTTGCGGAAGTTCCAGTCCTTTTTATCTAAGAATAATGATGCTCCTTTTAGTGTAAAAAGAAAGGTTTGGCCTGCAGGATTAAATAGTTCAATCTTTTATGACTCTGAGACTTGGATGTCATATAACTTGAAAGCTGCTAGTAATGCTTACCTGAGCAGTTTGCGTGACCTCCTAAGTGTCAGAAAAACAGTCTGCTCTGACTTAGTGTTTTTAGAATCCGGAGAACCAAGTGCAACAGCATTTATCAAGAAAAACAGCTTAACTTTTTAGGAAAGCTTCGTTTTCGACCAGACTATGACAGGAGTTACTTTGCTACCGTCATAAATAAGGCCATAGAAGTAGTCTCCAATGGGCATCTACATCGACCAGTTACAGAGAACCCAAGAAGATCCAATTTTAGATGAAAAACCAACACTAAAAACCAATGTAAACAACAACTTCGAGTCAACTCGACGGATGACTTACAAACAGCTCAACCCACATCTACTGTAGTCTCCAGCATTGTACAAGAAGAAGACACCTTTTATTCCAGAGCACCATTGAATTGCTTATACGCGGTTACGGCTGAGGTCTCACCACCTTAAAGTTGAGATTGGACGATGGTCAAGAATTCTCCGAGAGGAACGCCTTTGCCCCTGTGGATCTGTGCAGGATGAGATCCATGTCATCTTGAATTGCCCTTTGCTCTCGCATGTTAGAGAAAATTTTGCAGGGATTAACTTTAATTCGTTTTAGGATTACATGAGCTATAATTACGAACGGGAGCTATGTAAATATATATTCAGAGTAACCCAACTTATTACTCAGTATAACTCTGAATAAGTGTAAACACTGTAAATATTTAAATTTTTTTTTCCATATGTTACAATATAATTTTTGTTTGATCTTAGGTTAGGTTTACATTTAGAGTTCATTAGAGCAAATGAAAAGTTAAATGATTATAATGGACAATCATTAATTAATTTAGGATCTTTACCCCTTTTTTTATTTAAGAAATAGAAAATTGAATTGTATATTTGCATCTATACAAAAATTTAATAATTATTGTCAATAAATAACTAACTAACTAACCAACTAATCCTTTCTATTTCTCCCTTTTCTATTGTCTGCCTCAAAGCAAATATTGATTCTTCAGTCCCTATTCCAGGCATGAATCCAAATTGTTCCTCACCAGTTGTTGTTTTATCCCTGAGTCTCTTCTCGGTGATCTTCTCCCATATTTTCATAGTATGGCTTATCAGCTTTATGCCTCTGTAGTTGCCACATTACTGGATGTCTCCCTTCCCCTTATAGATGGGAATGATTAGGCTTCTCCATTCCTCTGGTATCTTTTCCTGATTGAATATCTTCTGCATCAGGTCCCACAAGATATCTATGCCTTCCTGTCCAAGGATCTTCTATACCTCTACTGGCATATAATCTGGTCCTGCAGCTTTACTATTTTTCATCTCCTTTACTGCTTGTTCTACTTCTCTTCTAGTCCCTCCTATGGTAACTGTCTCGTTTGGGAGCCCATCTTCAAATACTGTTCTTGGGTTCTCATCATTTAATAGTCCTTCAAAATAAGTTTCCCACCTTCTTTTAATTTCATTTTCTCCTGCTAGAACTATACCATTGCTATCTTTTATTTGCCTTATCTGTGTAAGGTTTTTAGATGCAGCATCTTGGGCCTTAGCATTTCGTAAAATTTTCTTCTCTCCTTCTGGTTTTTCCATCTCTTTATAAACTTTATTTAATGTCTCTGCCTTTGCCTTTGCTACTGCTCTTCTTTCTTCTTTCCTTGCTTGTTTATAGTTTTCTTTGTCCTGCTCATGTCCTGATAGATCTGCCTTCTTCTTGGCTTCTTTATTGATTTTTACCCGTTCTTGCACCTAATCATTCCACCACCACGATTCTTTATCATTTGGGGGTCTTATTCCTGATGACTTTCCAAGTACTTTCTCACTGATCCTTAGAATCACTTTACTATTCTTGGTCCACCATTCTTGTACATCCTCGTGTAACATTACTGCTTCCAACACTCTTTCTTTAAACCAGACTCTCAGTTCTTCTTTTTTCAATTTCCACCACTTAATCTTTGGATCCATTCTCGTCTTTTTACTTCTCCTACAATTCCTTAATCTGCAATCAATTACCACTAACCTTTGTTGCACTGCTACACTCTCCCTATTTATCACCTTGCAATTTCTAACTTCCTTCAGATGGTCTCTCATACACAGCAACAAATCTAAGTGGCTCTCCCTGTCATCACTACTGTAATTATTCAGTTTGTTAATCTTCATCTCAGAGAAGGTGTTGATCATTGCTAGGTCAAAATCCAAGAAAAATCAATCACTCTTTTTCTCCCGTCATTTCTCTCACCCACACCCCAACCTCCATGCACTCTCTCTATCCCTTCCCTACTAATTCCCAAGTGGCCGTTCAGATTTCCTCATATAATTACCCTTTCCCTTGCAGGAATTATTCAAAGCTCCTGGTCCATCTCCTTCCAGAATGTATCCTTCTCCTCCTCTGTACATCCAGTTTTTGGGGCATAGGCACACGCTACTTTGACTATGGTTGCTCTAAGTCCTAGTTTTAGACTCATAATTCTATCATTTTTCCTATTCACACCAATCAAATTTTCCTTCGACTCTTTTGATAATATTATTCCTACTCCATTTCTTCCTTCCATATTTGCTCCACTGTAATATAATTTACAACCTTTGCCTAGTTCTCTTGCCATATTTCTCTTCCACCTGTTCTCCAGCACACACAGCACTCCAATCTTCCTTCTCTCCATAAGGTCAACCAGGTCTTGGCCTTTTCCAGTCATTGTTTCCAGATTCAGAGTTGCTACTCTCAGCCTCTCCTCAGATGTTTCCCTCTAAGCTTGCCTCTTTAATCCAGTTCCCCCACAACTGGGTAGCCCTTGCCAATTTTTCGGAGGGATCAGGTGAGGTCCTAAAGCGTCGCTTAAGGGGAACACCCTAGCATTAATTTCATTCTTATCATACTCACTGACCATAGTTGTTTAGGCTAATTTTTCATGGCCGGATGCCTTTCCTGCCACCAACCCTCCCCATTTACCCGGGCCTGGGACCGTCACAAGTTGAGGCTGCCTTGCCCCCTTCAGTGGCTGGAAACCTCAACCTGCTTCTGTTGAACCTATTCCCAAACCTCTACTTGCTCCTGTTCCCACTCCTTTTGAACCTATTTCTTTGTCCACTCCTCCATCCATCGACCATTCTCTCACATACCTCATATATTCTGAAGTCGGGCTAACAGTTTCCTAGTGTGGCAATGCCTCCTTTCTTGAAAAATCTTGTGCATTAACAAATTTGAGGAGAGATTTTGAGGATTGGAGGTAAGGTTCTTCTGCCGAAGAGCAATTCTTAGTTTCATGGCAGAGGAACGTAGGTTCCACACATGGTGAGGTTCCTTGCAGTTAGGGCAGCAGTCAGTTGTTTGTTTATCCACTTTGTACAGAGGAAGGCACAGATACCAAGATGGGGGAGGAGGCGAGGCATTGTTTTCGATGATGACTGTAGCTGTTGTAATGGTAGCTGTGGAGGGGGGGGGGGGGGGGGGGGGGAGGGCGGCACCTGCAGTCCTTCAACCAGGTCAATTCTTGCTTGAGTAGGTTCTTTATAAAAACATTTGATTTTGAAGGAGGGTTGGCCAGTCCTAGTAACAGAGTGTTCTACATGGCCTATCTGCAGATGTAGTTTGAGAGGCATAAGTGGAAGCTTAGGCTGATATCCACATACCATTATCCACCTCGTTCTGAGGGCTGGATCAAGCATCTAAGAGTAGGCTCTCTCTCTTGATAAGCCTCATTATCCTGAGGACTGATGATAAACTCCAAAAGGAGATTGATCCTGACCCTATTTTCTAGTTTTCACTTCTCTTCAAATTCAGATATGATGGCATAAAGGTCTTTGCTTAGATGCGGCAGAACGATAAACTTAAGATAAGGAGATAAATGTTTAGGATTTGTGTTCGAGGAACTAGTGGGAGGTCGGGTAGAGGATGAGCTGGAAGGAGATGGCATGTCATTATGAACGTCGCTAGCTATTGTAAGGGGTGACAAGACAGATCGTCAGTGAAAGTGGAGGAGGTCAATGTAAGTAAATAGTCTGTCCAAGTCACTTAAGCGCAACGACAGTGGGTGGGGACAGGTAGGAGCACCTCTGTGCCACGTCTTCCCCTAACCATAGCTAGGTGAGACTTCTGCTTAGGTGGATGTTTGGAGTAACAAGAAAGGATAGAACTAGGAATGACCACATCAGAAGATCAATAAAAATTTTTGAAATATAAAAAAAAGTGCAAGAAGGTAGATTGAGATAGTATGGAAATTTACCGGGGAAGAAGGAGGATCATGTGGGGATGCATACCATGGAAATTGAACCTAAAGGTAGAAGAAGAAGGGAAAGGCCAAGAATAAGATGGAGGGACTGTGTACGGAAAGACTTGAGGGAGAGGGGAATTGGTGAAGCATGGGGGCAGAGATTTGGAACGGCTCATTTGGAACGGCGACTCTATATAGAAATGGAAATAAGCCGAGGAAGAAGAAGAATGCTGCATAAATATAATTCAATCCAAATGACCACAGAAGGGAGAAGAACTAATTAGCAAATAAAAACTAAATTTGAATATTTGGTTTGCTTACGACAATCGTCGATCTTATAGCATTTTGCTCCCTGATATTACAATCATTCTTTAGTAATTGGATGAGCTATCTGTAATCAAAGTCAGTCACGTAAGCGATAGTGGTTAATAACTTTTAAAAATTTTATAAATCTGACGTGAGAAGCAAAGTTAACCAGTAAGTCACGGCAAAGAAAGATTTGTATAATATACATGGGAGTACACGTGAAAGACTGGATCTTATGCATCACCTACATATATTTGCCAACAAATTGCTTTGGAAAATTTATGTGTTCGTATTTCAAGAAAATGATACGGTTGGGGCCGCAAATATCAAGGAAGTCTATTTACATTCCCATGAAGCAAAAGATGTAATATGCTCCATTCTTCTTGTAATGGCCATTTCATATTTTTCATTATTTTTGAAATATAAAATTCATCGCAAATCCGATATTCAATTCATACAGAAACCGATGTATACTTTTGTTTAACGAGGTTTTTCATGTAGAGTGAACTCATGGATGTCCTCAATTGCTTCATAATCCCGTGTGTTAAATATCATATATTCTTACACTGTCCTATAACTTTTTTGTTTTCTGGTTCTATAAAAGATGTCGAAAAGACATCAATAAACTGCTTCCCGATGATTAATATCAACACATGATATTATTGTACCTGTATTGGTCTCCATAATGTTTCTTGTATATATATATATATATATATATATATATATATATATATATATATATATATATATATATATGTATATATATAATTCAAGAAAATATCCATCTCTTTGAATTGAAATAGATGTAAGACTGCATAAATCATTATATGTTTATCAATTGCAAAATATGTAAGTCTCATTTAGCGTAAGTTTTTGCTGAGAATGCTCTGTTCACCTAAAGGAATATACATCATTTTGATAGTAACTCATTTGAATTGGATACCAACATAGCAAATATAACCAGAATATGTTTAGTGATGTTAACTGTCTTCGCATTTATATTAATTATAGATATTAATAAACATAAAAATGATGTGGAAACATTACAAATGACAATGAGTATTAGCCAGACCTCGATATATGACATTAACAAACAAACACTATTGATGGAATTAACTAAAGGTCAAAATAATGTTTGTCTTATATGTTCACTCATTGTATTTCTATCCTTTATTGGTAAAAATTAAATCGATATACCAAGGGTGAAGATGTAATCAAAACTCAAGAGGGAAAATGCGTGTACTGTAGTTGAAGAAGAGGAATAACTGGATCGATTTAAAAGAGTTTTAGACTAAGTAATCCAAGAGTGGACAAATATATCTACATAATTACATAAGAAAGTTATCACTCATATTCTCGCCAAATATATATATATATATATATATATATATATATATATGTGTGTGTGTGTGTGTGTGTGTGTGTTATATACGTTGTTTATGACTTGAGAAGCATTGTGCAGTAACTGGTCTGATATTACTATAGGTCTTGAAAAATTTGATGATAATTTGTCATGTGATGACGTCACACCTAATTAATAACGGTTTTTCTAGAGATTAAGAATATATATATATATATATATATATATATATATATATATATATATACATATATATATATATATATATATATATATATATATATGTATATATATATATATATATATATATATATGTGTATATATATATATATATATATATATATATATATATATATATATATATATATACATATATATATATATATATATATATATATATATATATATATATATATATATATATATATATATATATATATATATATATATATATTTACGAGCACTGTTCCCTAAGGCAACTGCGGTATAGTATTTTTGATAAAAAAAGAAAATCTAAAACGAAAGCTTTCAAATTTTTATGTCCTGGCTAAAACTTACGCACAGAAATGAGAAATGCAATACACATGTATGTGTTTGTGTGTGTTTTTAACATTTCTGCTTTATCCCAAAATGAAGAACAAGAGAGCAACTGAACCCTATAAAATGTGGATATTTCTTTATATGACAATTAATCTATGTTTCTAGAACGTTTATTATGATATCTATCGTTCAGTATTACACTTTGAAAATGCACCGTAAAAACCTACTCGTTAACGATTCATTATTATGTTTAAAATAACGTTCCACCCCAAGCCAACAAATTCCATAGAAAGGTAGCACCTAATTGTATGACCAAGGTTTTTTATGTGTAATTTATATTTCAGAACGAATAAAATAATAAGAATATTTATGGCAAAAAAAAAAAAAAAAAAAAAAAAAAAAAAAAAAAAAAAAAAAAAAAAAAAATCTTATGAACTAAGTCATTGCTCTACATGTGTTTCATAAACGCCCATACGTACTGTATGCAGACTGTTTGCCAAGGTCTATAGTATAGGAGGTCAACCCACGCATAGGTAAATTTGGGGGTGAGCGGGAATGAGAGGGGTAAGTGTTAAGTTTTGTGACGTCAATGAGCACCATTGGCCGGCAGAACAGTACCATTCAGCATCATCTTGCTTTGCAAAAGTTCAGTATTTTTCATTATCCCGTTAAGAATAACATTTCTATTTCAGAAAAAAT
>NC_090741.1:21818893-21833893 GCF_036898095.1 Palaemon carinicauda
ACAGGAGAAGAGGATCCAACAGTTATGAATTTCTTAATAATTCAGGAAAACTTAGATTTTAGATACAAGGATAACAAAAAGAACACTCAAATAAAGAGTTTTTGTGCATGTGAAGTTAAAAATAATAATAATGATTTTCATGATGAAAATACTGATATCAATAACAATAAAGTAATGATAAAGATGGGGATATTAATAATGATGATAACAATTTTGAGGAGGATAATGATAAATATAGCATAATCAAGAACGCCACCAACAATGATAATGAAAAAAATAAAAAAGAGTATTTTTCAATCAATAATATTAAAGATAATACGTTTACATTGTTTTTTCAATTGAAATTGGTCAATATACATTTTATGTACGTAATTACGCTTAAAATACATAAGATAATTGATAAAATACGTGACGCAATCTTTAAAAAGTATTAGTTAATGCAATGAACATTTCCAAAATAACTATAAAATAATATATCATGGCTGGAATTAGAATAAGATATTTTTTTTTGTGTTTGGCACTAGTCTATTTTATAAATGTCTAAATTATTCGAAAGCGTTTCATGCTTTTAAACTTCTTTTGGAATCCCCCTCCCCCCCCCCCCTCTCTCTCTCTCTCTCTCTCTCTCTCTCTCTCTCTCTCTCTCTCTCTCTCTCTCTCTCTCTCATGTCCAATAATATATGTATTCATTCAAGAGAGTACATGAGATAGTTGACGTATTTTCATAATATATCAAATGCTCCCAAACTTATCATTAGCAGCAAGATTACGTGTTCTTAGGTAATACATCAAAGAACTATTGATATATCATCGTTAAAGTAGCTTTAAATAGACATAAGCCTTTATTGCATTTATCACTACGACACTCATGTGTAATATAATATTTCATTTGTTTAATATAGTCTGAAGACAATAAAACATACAAAACCGGTCAATGACTTCAATATAAGAAAGGATATAAGGAAGCGGATATTTCAAATACTCTACGATCCAAAGACTCAAGTAATTGTAGAATGAAATAAAACATATGATAATATTTATATTATCATATGTTTTATTTCATTCTACAATTACTTGAGTCTCTGGATCGTAGAGTATTTGAAATATCCATGAGGAAAACGAATATTTTAAAAACTAAATTAATTTTATTTATCCACATTTTCTTCTGATGCTTTCAGCATTAATTTCTTTATCATACAGCATTTGCTTACCTGTTTTTTTTTTTTCATGAAAAATTTCTACCAGAAATGAATAAATAACTTGATATGAGAAGGCTAAGAAAGTGACCCAGCCTCATCTTAGTAGGACGCTGGTTCAAAGACTATGCAAAGGCTCAGGTGTCTTAACCTGCATTCAATTAGAGCTCTTCCATTTCGACTACATTTGCAATGACAAATATTTCCAAGTTATTTCATCTGCCTCTGCAGGTATGGGATGATTCACGTTTCTATTAAATGGGGGCTCTCTCTCTCTCTCTCTCTCTCTCTCTCTCTCTCTCTCTCTCTCTCTCTCTCTCTCTCCTACTCACTTATAAATCATACGGGGGCAGAAATTACGGTGTTTATATCAGTAAGGAGTGACAACACTAAATTCATAAACACGTGGTCATCATATGAAAAACAACAAGGATACATACGCATAGCATTCAGTTTGCGCATACACAAGAACGTGAATTATAGGCTAAAAGGAAAAAAGAAAAATCTCATCTTCAATCCTTTTTTTATGTTCATACAATTATTTTCAAGACTTCACGAAAGATATCTTAATTACCTTTAGCTTGTCATGTAAAAATTATTTTTTCCCTATTGAGAACAATTCAAATGTAATTCATAGGTCCAAATGGTGAAAAGCTATAACAAGTTCCATTGATCATCATGTGCTCGTATTCAAGGGTTTAGCATATTAAAGTTTTATTTGTTTTAATATATAGTCCTGTAAGTTGACTCAGCTTATCATGTACAATATTCTTTTAATAAATTTTCTTAATGTAATTCCTCTTCCTAGATTAATTACTTCTCTGTATCATGCAGCGAATGTCTGTGATTTTTCTTCTTCGCATCAATGATGACTGCAAAGCCTATAAGGAAAGCAATCTCTGCTTTCCAACTACTATGTATTAGGATTATCATTGATGATACTCGAACAACTATTGAGCAATATATATTTATTTTTTTCACTTTTAGCCATCTTTTTATTAGTATTTAACACAAAAACATTCAATATAAATTCAGACAACTGGTAGATATTAAAGAAAATGTAAGCTATTTTTTCCTTTTCTTCGTCGTTTTCGTTTTCTTTTCTTCTTTTCCTCCTCCTCTTTCTAGCAATTCTGACCCCTGGTTGACCATTCTTGAAAAAAAATATGAAATGCGTATGGACTGTCTTGTTCCAACACAAAAATTCCTGTTTCTCAATCAGGTGGAGGTTTCAGCATTCTCTGTAACTGAAATTTATATTTCTTAACAGATACATAATTTATCTCCCCGTTAATGCAAAAGTGCTGAGTATCAGGATCTGGGATAGAGCACATGAAATGTCAGTTGATAATAGTGTACATTTGCCAATGAACACTGAAATGAGGATAAGCGAAATGTTTGCCAGTAAAAATTCATGTCAAGAGTTTCTCCACATTGAATTGAGTGTAAAAAAAAAAAAAAAAAATAAGACAATCGATAGATAGATTTATCTATTATATGCACTGTGATAAGGCTAAGATATATCGAAATATCAGAATCATAATTTTTCACCATAAATATTCCGTAATATTGTTCATTATTTCTTATTGAAGAAGACCAGCATTCTTTAAAAGAAATATTAATAAAGTTTTGTAGAAACTACTTACTATTATTATTATTATCATTATTACACACATATACAAAATATATATATACATATATATATATATATATATATATATATATATATATATATATATATATATATATATATATATATATATAACAGAGTGAAGCGAAAAATCTATTTTTGGGTGAAGTAACCATGTCGTCCTGATGGAAGTTCCTAAAAGGTAGCTTTCTAGGGTATATTTGACTACAGTGATATTCCCAGAGAATTTTACCTTAAGGTATCCAGAATTCTAACTCCTGGAGTGAATATCCCTAAATAATCTCACAGGGATATCGCATAATATCAGAGAACATAATCTTGACACGTCACATAGCTATCTTCACCCCGAACAGTTTTAACGCTTCGAGGGGTTACAGTGACAAGAATCTGAAACGGGAATTAAAAGAGAGCCGCTCATAAGGCATCTCTCCTATTCTGTTTCCAGTGTGTATCTGATGAAGTGACCATTGTTTAAAAAAAAAAATATGAAATGGCTATGGACTGTCTTGTAGTGATTTAAGAGGTGCTACAGATACTGTATTATAGGGAGCGGTCAATAAGCCCTTTTACAATAAAAGGAAGGGCGGGTCCATCAGGACGACATGGCTACCTCACCCAGAAATAGATTTTTCGCTTCGCTCAAAATTCGCTTTTTGGGCTCAGGCCATGTCGTCCTGATAGAAGTTTACTAGAGCATTACTGTATCTGTGGATTCCCAATCGGTGCCGTACTCTCAAGAAAGTATTTTCCTAGTCCGTCTAGACCTAGAGACCTATGATTTTACCGTCATACATCATTTCATCTAAGCATGAACTATGTTAGTGCTTCCTGCCACCTACAGGGAAGAGTCATACTAGACTCTGGAAAAGTCTCGAGGAGTACATAATAACTTATGGATGACAAAATGACAAGCTTGTATTAGTGGTCTCGCCCTATACATTATAAAGCAAAGTTTGTATAAGAGTTGCCAATGTCAGAATGAATTTGTGACACCTTCCCCAATGTGACTACTCTTATTAACTATTGGATAATGGTTGTATCCCATAAGAACAAATTTTGCATCTCTGCCACTATCCCGTTAGGGTACCACGTCAACCCTTCCTAAGGAAGGGTTAAAGTGAGTGGACTTTTGCTTGAATCTGGGAACAATCTTAAAAGACATACCATGATAAAAATATCCATATTTTAATCTTAATGCTCAGTACATTTCTAATAAAATGAGTGTGGATGAATAAAACGCAGGGTTCACTATGAACTAGTTTATTAAAATTTAATAAATGTACATATCAGATCAACCTTTATAAAATTTATAAAAAGTGGATGATATCCATTAAAGCACAAAGAAAACAGTCAACAGAAAATATTGTTTCATCTACCATGAAACAGATTTGCAACTTCAATTGAAATATTAATAATGATACCGTCTGTATACTGTTTAATTACATTAGCGTAAGAAACGCTTGGCACAAGTGTCCGTATTATGCTATAGTTCACCAACGTCAATGGAACAGTTTGTAAGGACACTTTCGTGGCCTATTGCTCAGTGTATAGTACATACAGTGACTACGCACCCACCCTCTTAATTAATCGTCCCAAATTAATTACACTGTTCCTAGCAGATTTAAAACAGAAGGTTAAAGGATTCTACCTGCTGCTACCAGAGACTACATGAGCTGCTCCACTTGCTTCACATAGTGCATAAAGAACACCTTGGATGACCACCAGCCGGTGTACGAGCAAAGATGTTCAAGGTCCATATAAATAAAGAAATTTTATGGAAGAAGCAACTCCTCTCGGATCATGACTAGCGGGTGTACTGTCAGGACCCGTTTTGGGAATAACACAGGTGAGTTTCGCCCTTAGTTATAGATAACTTTGAGCCCGAGGTTTCTCTTCTGAACAGCTGTCCTCCCATAAAGTCTGAAGTTCTATGAAGATAGACCTATAGGCACTCCACTGGACATAGAGATATATCTTTCTTCAGAGGGCAGATTCTCTAGGGGACCCCACCTGTTGGTGAGTAGCTTGTTCTTGGTAAGATACTTTGGGTCTGGAAATAGATTCAGTTCACATACTCGGCCCCCAAAGCGAGTACAAACAGAAATATGACTTTTACTTCAAAACCTTCTAAACGTTTTAACAATAGTATTGTGTCGGATGCTCACTTTTTCCTCCTCACTAAGGAGAGAAAATCATGAGATGTAGGTTCCTGGTTTTCTGTGATGAAGAAAAGACAGTTGACTTCTGTACTCGCTGAGACAGGGATGGATCCGGTAGCGGTACGAATTTTAGTCGTAGTTCCAATGCCAGAGGGAACCACACGCTATTTGGCCACTTGTGGGCCACTATTGCCGCCTTCCCTTTGAAGGATCTCAGTTGTCAAGGACCTTCAAAAGGACGTTGTGCAGAGAGAACAGATAAATACTGGACCATCTGTTCCAGTCTAGGGACATAGCTTCCACTGCTTCCGCTAGCGGATCCTCATATGGGGACACATAACGATCTAGTTTCTTGTTGTCTTTCGCCGCAAAGAGGTCTATCTGTAGCTCCGGTACTTGACTCGAGATGAAGGAGAACGATCCTGCGTGTACGGACCATTCTGACTCTATTGGTGTAAACCTGGATAGAGAGTCCGCTCTCACATTGCGGAACCCTTGAATGTGAACTGCTGACAGGTGCCATTTCTTCCTTTCCGCCAAACGGAATATGGCCAACATCACTTGGTTGATTTGAGGTGACCTCGACCCTTGTCGATTCAGGCATCTCACTATCACCTCGCTTTCTAGAGCCAGTATTATGTGGAACGAGTGGCGAGGAGATACTCTCTTTAAAGTCAGAAGTACTGCCATGGCTTCTAGAAAGTTGATGTGAAATGACTTGAAAAGATTGGACCGAGCTCCTTGGACTCTCTTCTGATGAGAGTGACCTCCCCAGCCTTCCTTTGAAGTGTCTGTGTGGATAGTTACTGACGGGGGAGGAGGTTGAAGAAGTATTGATTTCTTCAGTTGCTTGGCATTGGACCAAGGCTTGAGAGGCATTCGCAGTCGAGTCGGTAGAGGCCTTATTAGGTCTCTTGGCGCGTTTGATGCGTATTTCCTCTAGACTACTGTTGCATCATTTAGCTTTGCTCTTAGCACTGGATCTGTTATTGAAGCAAACTGTAGAGAGCCCAGCACTCTCTCCTGTTCGCGTCTTGATATCCGTTTGGATTTCAACAGTCTCTTGACAGATCCTGCTATCTCTTTCCTCTTCTTCCCAGGAATGGAAAGTCGATGTGACTCCAAATTCCAGTGGATTCCCAACCACTGAAATTTTTGAGCTGGAGACGGTCGAGACTTTTTGATGTTGATCTTGAATCCCAGATGTTCCAGGAACTGGATCACTATCTTAGAAGCTTGCATGTATTCTGTCCTGGATGCTGCCCACACCAGCCAGTCGTCCAAGTAGGCTACTACTTAAACTACCTTTAGGCGTAATTGATGGACGGCTGCGTTCGCGAGCTTCGTGAAAATCCTTGGGGCTATGTTTAGCCCGAAAGGCATGGCTCTGAAGGCGTAAAGTTTTCTATGTAACTTGAAGCCTAGGTAGGAGGAGAGGTGACGATTAATTGGAACGTGCCAATAAGCGTTAGACAAGTCTATAGAGACAGTATATGCCCTTTTGGGCAGTAGGGTCCTTATGTGTTGAAGTGTGAGCATTCTGAACTTGTAGTTCATTATGAACTTGTTGAGTGGAGACAAGTCTAGAATGACTCTGAGTTTTTCTGAGTCCTTCTTTGGAACACAAAACAGCCTCCCTTGGAATTTATGGACTTAACTTTCCGGATTACTCTTTTGTCTAAGAGCTCTCGGACATATTCTTACAGAACGGGGGTTGAGTGTTGGGAGAATTGAGGAAATTGAGGTGGAGGACTGCTCCAACTCCAACCTAGTCCATTCTTTATTAGGCTGTGGGCACAGGGATCGAAGGTCCAGCGATCCCTAAATATCTTTAGCCTCCCTCCTACTGGAAGCATCTCACTTCCGCTGTTGTGGACCTGAGGCCTTGCCCCCTTGAGAGCGTCCACCCCTGGATCCCCTTCCCCATGAAGGGCTAGAGGAACCTCTGGCTGTTCCTCTAGCCTTCGAACGAAAGGAAGAAGTCTGCCTTTCAAAGGCTGGGTTAAAAACTGGCGAATGAGTCGCCACTTGTTGAGGTACCAGCTGGTACGTGGTTAGAGGTTGTGCCATTATCTGAGGCACCGCGGTCACAGGAAGTTGTTGTTGTTGTTGCTGTCAGTAGGGTATAGCCGGCCGAGAGGATGGCATAGGCCTTTTTGTCTTCCTCTTGGGTTGGGGACCCTCATCCGGAGAAGACATTCTCTTAAGATTTAACCCCCACTTTTTGAGAAGGTTCCTATTCTCTGTGGCAGCCTTGTCTACTACCTCTTTAACCACATCGTTAGGAAAGAGGTCTTTACCCCAGATACGAGAGGAGATCAGTTTCCTCGGTTCATGCTTCACCGCAGCCGAGGCGAACACGAACTCTCTACAGGCTCTCCTAGCTTTAATAAAGCTATAGAGATCCTTCGTAACTGTGGCTAGATGGGTTTTGGCCACTACAATGAACATGTCCTGGATTTTGGGGTCACTTGCCAACGTTTCTAATGTCGTTTGCAACGACATCGATGCCGCAAGTCTTTCCTTCGTCTCTTGCTCTCTGCGCAAGAGAACCTCCGACAGTTTTGGAAGTTCCCCACCAAACTGATGTTCAGCAATATCAGCTTCCAGCTTCCCGACTGAGAAGGTAAGGTGTACGTCCTTCCAGTCTTCTTGGTCCAAGGGCAAGGTCAGAGGTAACGGCTTGCACTCCTCCAAGGAGGGGCATGGTTTCCCTGCC
This sequence comes from Palaemon carinicauda, assembly GCF_036898095.1. NCBI lineage: Eukaryota > Metazoa > Arthropoda > Malacostraca > Decapoda > Palaemonidae > Palaemon > Palaemon carinicauda. The sequence continues at coordinate 21,826,619 of NC_090741.1, forward strand.
TCCACCGCCTTTAACCCTGGATAGGTACGGTCCTCGGACACCCCTTTAAGGGTATACTCGGACGCGAACGACCCCGACGCCAAAAAAAATTCTTGAAAAATCAGTTTTTGCAGTAACCTCCTTTTTTCTTTTGCCAAAAAAAACTTCAATGAATGCTTAAAACAACTGTAAAGATAAATACTACTCATCTGCAGAAAAACTATTTGTTATAAATATTTTAAAAAATTAAGTAGAAAAAAAAAGACCTGACATAAAAATTCATAAAAATAATGTTTATACATATATACACAAATCCTTTTAGGAATTGATTCTTGAATGTTTAGGACACATCTTGATGTATTTTGGATGAAGTCAGACCCATGGAGGTGAAGATCTGAAATGAGAAAAAAAGGGTAACTTTTTTTGGCCAAAAAAAATTGTCCAAATTTCATGAATTTTTTTGGGTACCCAAATGAAATAGGAAGTGGCTAATTTTTTTAGGGAATAAACATATGTTATCCTAAAATAGAAATATGTAAAAAAATCTTCATTATTTTGTAAATTACATTTATATCAGGGGCCATATCTAAAGGTAATTTTTTGAGTACTTGGAAATTTCGTAAAAAAATACATATATTTAATATATAATATGATATTTATGCAGGTAAAAATATACCAAAATATCACAAATTCTATAGGGAACAAGAATATATATAGATAGGGCAGCTTACGCTTCGGATATGTCCACAAAATGGCCGCCAACCACACTGACTCAGACTCCCTAATCTGCCACTTGAAATGTAGGAAGGGTATGTCAATTTCAAGGTGTTATTTACTAATCTAATTATTATTGGATATGCATAAAAATTGTATGGTGGGTTGCTGGATAATTGTCGATTATTTTACGACTATAAAATTAAAATTCTGACCCAAAAAAATTTTTTTGAAGGGAAATAAAATCGAAAAACAAAAAAATGTAAAACAATATTTTAGCTAAAAAAATTTGATGATATTCAATCAAAAAAAAAGTAAACAAAATTTTCCGACAAATAAACATCTAGAGGAATCATTACTCTGTGATAGTTCCTTAGTACGTAGTAATTTTGAAAGAATTGGGAAAAAACGAAAAAATGGCAATCACCGGAAAATCGAACACATACCTATATATACGCCCTATCTGGCTATAAAAAAGATAGGCATGGGTAGCCAGATCATCTAGAAACACTTTCCAACACTATAAAAATATAAGTTTTGCGACACTACTTGCCAATTCCTTACGGTAACATGACTAAGCAAAAAAATGCAAAACAAATAAAAAGGGGCACTCGTGGAAAAATGGCCATTCTAATATACGGCATTTCAGAAAAAAAAAAATTCAGCCACGTGCTAGGCAAACCATCAAGGCATATTTTCCGACAAATAAACATATAAATGAAATATTACTCTGTGATAGTTCCTTAGTACGTAGTAATTTTGAAAGAAATGGGAAAAAACGAAAAAATGGCAATCACAGGAAAATCGAACACATACTTATATATACGCCATATCTGGCTAAAAAAAAAATAGGCATGGGTAGCCAGATCATCTAGAAACACTTTCCAATACTATAAAAATATAAGTTTTGCGACACTACTTGCCAATTCCTTACGGTAACATGACTAAGCAAAAAAATGCAAAACAAATAAAAAGGGGCACTCGCGGAAAAATGCCCAACATTCTAATATACGGCATCTCAGATAAAAAAAAAAGACATGCACGTGTTAGCCCAACCATCAAGCCACACTTTCTAACACATAAACATGAAAAAAAAATCAATAATATACGGCAATTCCTTACTACGTAGTAAATTTTTACAAATATTGAAAAAAAAACAGAAATTGGCAACCGCAGTTAAATACCCAATATACCAATAACTACGTCGTATCTGACAAAAACAAAATCACGCATGGGTAGCCAGATCATCTAGACACACTTTCCAACATTAAAAAAGCAAAAGTTTTACGACACTATTTCGCAATATCTTACGGAAAATTACTTGGCAAAAAAATTAAAAAAAATTAAAAAGGGACACTCGCGGTGAAATGCCCGACATTCTAATATACGACATCTCAGATAAAAAAAAAGACATGCAGGTGTTAGCCCAACCATCAAGGCACACTTTCTAACACATAAACATGAAAAAAAATGAATAATATACGGCAATTCCTTACTACGTAGTAATTTTTACAAATATTGAAAAAAAAACAGAAATTGGTAACCGCAGTTAAATACCCAATATACCAATAACTACGTCGTATCTGACAAAAACAAAGTCATGCATGGGTAGCCAGATCATCTAGACACACTTTCCAACACTAAACAAGCAAAAGTTTTACGACACTATTTGGCAATATCTTACGGAAAAATGACTTGGCAAAAAAATGAAAAAAAATGAAAAAGGGGCACTCGCGGTAAAATGGTCCTCGTGGTGATGAACGACATTTTAACTAAAAAAAAAAACATGCACATGGTAGCCAAACAATCCACCAAGACTTTCCACAACTGATAACCTATACAAGTTGCACCATTCTACGACAATTTCATAATACGTAATAACTTTGATAATTATGCAAACTACCTCAGAAGGGTAAACTCGGACGCGAACGACCCCGACGCGTCTCAGAAATCGGGGAAAGAGTACAGCTACAGCAATGCACATCTGGACACTACTAGAGCGTGTAGGGGAGACACCTCCTGCAGGTCGATCACCCACAAATTCAGTCACAGGGGTGAGTCACGTGAGAAAAACCTGTTTTTTTTTGACGCTCGGGGTCGCAAACGACCCACCGTACCTATCCAGGGTTAAGGCTGCCTTATATCCCTTTTCCATGAAGGGAAAGGCTCTGGTAGGAGAGACCACAAAGGGGGAAGCTTCTTACTCAAGGCTGGCACCTTTGAGTTCGTGAAGCCCCTCTCTTTCATCAAGCTCGCTAGTTACGCCTGAGCTTTACTATGGTAAAAAACTATGACCTTCTTCGGCTCAGTCTCCTCCTTTAAGGCTGGCTCCTTCCTAAGGCGGACATAACAGTCCGGGTAAGAATCTTTGTTGGGCCAAAATTCCACCTCTTCCAGGGGAATAGCTGCAAACTTTTCTGATATGACGATCTTCCCGATAGTTATTGGCATGTGTTCGGCATACCTCGAAGGATTGGTATCCAAGCAAAAATGAAGATCCTTCACGTTGAGTCACTTCTGGGGCCCACATGATGCTGCAAGTCTATGTATCTCCAGTTTCATTGCAGCTTCCTTCTCATCATTCTTCTTTTGAATTTGTTGGATCATCTCAACAATAGAAGAAAGAGTCCTTCCCAGTTCATCTGGGATTGCAGACGATGTAGAGGGAACAGGTTCTGGGTCCGGAACCGATGTAACCGACACCTCGTCGATTTCTTCCTCTTCTACTTGAGGAACCTGGTACAGCTCCTCGTCCTGACCGTCTCCTAGAAGGTCCTTCTCTGTAGAATCCGACACCTCCGACATCTTATCGTCAAATTGGATGTCTTGAAGGGCGGCTGAGACTTCAGAATTTACCGGATTCTGGGCAGTTGGTATCTCCACCTGAGGCTGAGGAATGACTGCATTGTACCAACCGTGTGTCACACGATCGTACATAAATTATTTTGTATATATTATGCTTGTATCTGCGCTCTTCCCTCGCACTAAAAAGAACCTGAATAATCATGTCTCCGTTTTGCTCAGTAACATTGTCTGTCTCTCGAACATGTTATGTCCTGTTGCCTTGAGGTTTTGTATATAAAGGAGAGTGTTCCTTAATAAAGTACTCAGTTGATTACTTCCTGCGTTTGAGTCACAACCCTTCTCTCGGCTCGTCACATTGGTGACCACGGAAGTCGACTCGCTCCCACATCCTTCCACCCCCACCCCCCTCGCCCCTTCATCGTTGATACTATGGCGGACTCTACGGCAGTTGGTGCTGCGGCCGCTCCATTCAAACTTTCATCGTTTGCCAGCGGAGAGGCATTTGCTTGGTTTCAGCGTGCAGAAGTCCAGTTTTGTATCAGGGGCGTGACTCGCTCAACCACCAAAGCGGATTATGTTCTCGCGGCGATACCCTAGGACACCTTCCCAGAAATATCCGACTGGCTTTGTGAACAAGGAGACACCCCAATAGCGTATGACGCCCTCAAAACATACTTTCTGCAGCAGTACTCGCCGTCGCCAGCCGCCCGTATAGCAAAGCTTTTTCAGCTCTCGCAACAACCGTTGGGGGACCAAAGGGCTTCGCTTGCCCTCAGGGAAATGACCAGTATCGTTCGCCTTCAACCTGCCACAGACGGCTCTCCTTATGAGGTGAACCTACTTCGTGCCCTTTGGATACGCCGTTTACCCGAACCTGTACGCGCTGCCATACCCGATGTCGATACTTTACCCATAAAGGACTTGATGACCAAAGCCGACGCCCTTATGGACAGCCACTTCAAGACCTCCATCAACGCCTCCACCCCTGACGAAGAGGATGCCTATTCAACGTCAACCGAAGCTGACATGAATTCCGTAGGACATACACGCCTACCCCGTGACGTGCCGAAGCAGCGACAAAGCCGCCCACCACTCACCAATCGCTCGCGCCCCAACGAACGACTTCTACAGCCACTTACTACCTACCATCCGCCGCAGTTTTGCTACTACCACTTCAGATTCGGGGCAACCGCGAAGAAATGTGCCAAGGATTGTCAGTGGCCAAAAAAACGTGTAAGTAGGCCATCGCTTGTGGCGGTGGCCTCCCATGTTTCTAATTGTGCGATTTTTGGTAGACACGGGTGCTTGTCGTTCTCTTTTGCCAAGGAAACTCTTCAAGGCACGACGTAGTCTGTCTACATCTGCCGACGTCCGCTTGGTAGCTGCCAACGGATCTGCGATACCCACCTACGGTTACGAGAGCCTCACATTATCATTCGGAAACGGTAAATTCAATTGGAAGTTTCTCGTTGCTGACGTCACAATGCTAATCCTCGGTACGGATTTCCTCTCTCATTTCCACCTTCTGGTCGATGTCGCCCACCGACGATTGGTCAACGCAGACTCGTACTTGTCGACACCTCTTCAACCCGCCCCCTGTAACCTCGCTCTCCAAATCAGCGCACCCACGGATGCCTACTCCCACCTCCTCACGTCGTACCCGGAAGTTTTCCATCCAGAACTTCGCCAAACGCCCACGGTTCCTGCCAAACACGGTATTTATCACCATATCAAGATGACGGGACCCCCAGTCTTCGCAAAATTCAGACGTCTGGCACCGGAACGATTGGCAGCCGCCAAACAGACGTTCGCCGAAATGGAGGAAATGGGCCTTTGCCAAAAGCCTCTAGCCCATGGTCGTCACCCTTACACATCGTTCTAAAGAAAGACGGCTCCCTCCGTCCGTGCGGGGATTACAGGCGCCTGAACATGCAAACAGAACCGGATCACTACCCCCTCCCAAACATTGCCGACGTGACCTCCTACCTGCACAAAGCGATTGTTTTCTCCACGCTCGACCTCCTGAAGCGGTATTATCAGGTGCCTATGAACCCAGAAGACATCCTCAAGACTGCCATCACCACTCCGTTTGGTACATACACCTTCAATTACTCCTCTTTTGGCCTTCGTAATGCTGGGGCAACGTTTCAACGTCTCATGGATGGCATCTTAGGGAACATCCCTTTCTGTGTATGTTATGTGGACGACATACTCGTGTTCTCCTCCTCAAAAGAGGAACACCTCCGTCACCTGCGCATCGTGCTCGACCGCCTGCAACAAAACGGCCTTGTAGTCCGGTACGACAAGTGTACCTTTGGCGGCAACGAAGTGTCGTTCTTAGGGCACCGTATCACTCCTGAAGGAGTCCATCCCCTCCCTGAGAAGGTAGCAGCCGTTCAGAACTTCCCCGCGCCCTTTGCCGTCAAAGCTCTGCAGGAATTCTTGGGCATGATCAACTATTATCACCGTTTTCTGCCAGCCATTGCCGCCACTCTTGCTCCCCTCTACGCCTTCCTCAAGGGCAAGCCAAAGGACCTGAAGTGGGGTCCCCTTCAAGAAGCTGCCTTCTGCAATGCAAAGAAGGCCCTATCAACTGCTGCGGCTCTCACTTTTCCTATCCCACACGCCCCTCTCCTTCTCTCCACCGATGCCAGCGACGTCGCTATTGGTGCACTACTCGAGCAGGTGGTCAAAGGCTCGCCCCGCCCATTGGCCTTCTTCAGCAGAAAACTGTCCAAGGCAGAATCGGGTTATTCTACATTCGATCAAGAATTGCTGGCGGTGCACTTGGTTGTCCGTCACTTTCACCATTTCTTTGAAGGTACGCCCTTCGTCATTCGCACAGACCACATGCCTCTGGTGCACGTCTTCACTCGACAGTCTGACGCCCGGTCAGCCCGTCAACGCCGACATCTCTCCGCCGTGGCTGAATACAATTGCACCCTTCAATACGTCCCTGGGAAAATGAATCCCGGTGCCGATGCCCTGTCAAGAAACACGTTGGCTGCCGTTCAACTGGGATTGGATTACAACGCCCTGGCTGAAGCCCAACGACAGGATCCAGAGTATCAAGCTTGTAGGACATCCTGCACGTCCCTCCGTTGGGAAGACTTTCCCCTCGAAGACTCCAACACCACCCTCCTCTCTGACGTCAGTACTGGTAGACCGCGACCTTGGATTCCTGCTCCCATGTGCCGACAGGTGTTTGATTTCATTCACGGCCTTTCACATCCGTCGTGCCGTTCTACTGCACAGCTGCTGAAGGCAAAGTTCATTTGGCACGGCATTTCTAAGGATGTTAAGGATTGGGTCCGCGCCTGTACTTCTTGCCAAACTTCCAAAGTACATCGACACACGGATTCAGGAGCGGGCACCTTTCCTCAACCTCAGCGTCGTTTCGCACACATTCACGTCGACGTTGTAGGCCTCCTACCCACATCACAAGGACATCGTTACCTGTTTACCGTCATCGACCGCTCCACTCGTTGGCCTGAAGCCATTCCCATGGAAACTGCAACGTCCGCCTCATGTACATCTGCCTTACTCTCTGGATGGATTTCACGATTCGGTATCCCTGAGCATATTACTTCTGACAGGGGAACCACTTTCACCTCTCAATTGTGGACGTCATTAGCGAATCTCCTGGGCATCACCCTACATCAGACAACGGCCTACAACCCCGCAATCAATGGAATGGTTGAACGTTTTTATCGCACCCTCAAAGCAGCTTTGATGTCCCGCTGCAAGGATTGCAACTGGTTTACTCAGCTTCCCTGG
>NC_090741.1:21843893-21846393 GCF_036898095.1 Palaemon carinicauda
AGTGGATACTAAGATGAGCCTCTGGTCAATGAGATTGTATGTTTTTCCCTGATACAATGGGAGGAGTTTCACCATGAAAAATCTAACAACCCCCTTTTTGTTCCCCTCTGTCTCTCCAGCGCTATTTATTATCCTCTCCCTAACGTCACCTTTCTCTCTGAAGACAAACATTTGTTATCTATGTATGTTAGGTCTTTGACATTGATTTATTGAATGTTGTTGGGTTTTGGAATTGCTTGTGACCCCACTCTCTTTTTCTGTATAGTTGAAAACACAACATTCGGTAACACACACTCTCAGTCGTATTTAAACGGACACACAAGCACACACACACCTATATATATGTATATATATATATATATATATATATATATATATATATATATATATATATATATATACAGACATATATATAGATATATATATATATATATATATATATATATATATATATATATATATATATATATATATATATATATATATTTATATATAGATATGAAAATTATAATATGGAATATAGGATTAAGTCCTGACTAGTATCGTGATAAAGAAGTATCATGAAACTAGTCTTGTATTCAATATTTTCATTTTCCCCGTGGTTCTTTTGTATCTGAGCATCACGTTTCCCTGTGATTTCTACGCATATATATATATATATATATATATATATATATATATATATATATATATATATATATATATATATATATATATATATATTCTTTTTTTTATTTTGCAGACTGCTCTGACAATCTCCAGCACCTACATCACGTTGTGGGAAAATTTACTACATGTCATGAGCTCCTGTGAAGCAACACGTAACGACAGATTTAGACATACCGGCACTAGCGAGCCACCGCTAATACCCCCATATACGGAGCCTTTCCTCGTGATTTGGTGCTCACCGAATGATTTCTTAATCAATATTCGTGGCAGAGAGGACTGGGTCTCCATTGATCACCTCAAGCCTATATATCTCCTGCAAAATGATCCGACTGTAGTGCACCTCTCAAGAGCAGGGTGCCCTATTTCACGCGTAAGTCTTTTTAGGCAAGGGGGCGGGTACCATATGAGCTCCATACTATCTCGCACACAGTAACGCTATTGTTTTTTTTTATATATAATAATTATCTCTGATAATAAAATCCTTTTCAGAAAGGCTATATCATATTTATACTGTTTGAATTTTGTGTCATTCTTGTTCTCAACTGTCTGCAGAAGAGCTTGTCTTGTTGAATGAACCTCACTTGCTTTCATCTCGCCTCCCCTTTAACACCTGACAACCACCTCACACAATATACAGTATATTCACACGCGCTCGTGATTAATTTCACGTTGTAATTTCTATATAGTGTACATGGTTGTTCCTAAAAAAATCTATACAATGGAATTTGCTATTAAATCTCATACTAAATCATTCTATCTTTTTGGTTTCCTCAATTTATTTTTAAATTCCATTCTCCATGTTGGTGTACTGATCATGAAATACATCATAATCTTTCCTCATGAGGGTTAGCTATTTTTATCTTTATCCTACATGTCTACACAACAATGAAAGGTTGAAATGTGTAACAAATCTTTTAGCTAATTTGAGTAGAAAATTACCAAATATTCCTTACAACACCTGTTTTTATAAACAGTTTTTAAACAGTTGTTTTCACACTCCAAATTTTTTATCTGTTGATTTTTTCAAAGACATTATGTTCCAATCATGACAGTATGGATCAGGGAAAGAATATTTTGAGTCCCTGGAACTTTACAAGTAAAAACACATTCCTTTTATTATTCATCTTAGGATTTTATGATAATACACAGTGAAATACAAATGTCCTGACGTCTCTGGTGGCCTACTGTAGCCCCCAGTAGCTATAGATTCAAGAATTTCAAGTATAGAAAACTTGCATATTTGGTTGTTGGGGCTGAGGGCGAGAGGCTGAGTACTTGTTAGAACTATGAGGGATGTGATGGTGGGGGATTCAGGGAAAATTATATAGGAACATATATTAAATATATTTTCATATTTTCCTATTACTATCATTATAACAATTCTAAATTATAATTATGTGTTATATTTGTTGCGTTATTTGCTATACTATTGTTACAAACAACTTCTTAACAAAAATTATCGATTTTTTTAATCTGTTCGGCAATGTATCTTGACCGACGGAAAAATCGTTCGTAAACACAAGCTAGGAGTCTCTCTCTCTCTCTCTCTCTCTCTCTCTCTCTCTCTCTCTCTCTCTCTCTCTCTCTCTCTCTCTCTCTCTCTCTATATATATATATATATATATATATATATATATATATATATATATATATATATATATATATATATATATATATATATATATATATATATATATATATACATATATATATTATATATATATATATATGTATACATATATATATATATATACATATATATATATATATATATATATATATATACATATATATATATATATATATATATATATATATATATATGTATATA
>NC_090741.1:21858893-21866393 GCF_036898095.1 Palaemon carinicauda
AATGAGGTGAATTATACTAAAGAAATAATAGTGTATAAAACAGGAATTTCAGACCACAATGTCATAGAATTGATAGTCCATTCCAAAGCAAGTGATCGTAGAATTAATAAAAGCACAAAACTTTGGGAAGGATATGGAAAATATAATTTTTATAGTAAGAATATAAAATAGTCAGAAATAAATGAAGAACTGAATAAAGAATGGAAAAATGTATTTGTAAGTGATAATATACAGGTAAATACGGACATACTGTACAAAATACTGGAGAAAATTGTTGAAAAATATGTACCGAAAAAAAAAACAATAAACAAAACGCATGCATACCAAGAGACAGAAAGATCTTATTTCAGAAAATTAGAAAGTGAAAGAAAAATCTTGCAAAAGAAAAAAATGTGCGGAAAATGATGGAAATAAAATGTAAGATAGAAAATGCAAAACAAAAGATTGTACAGTCGAAAGAAAATGAAAAAAGGGACTTAGAAGAAAGGACACTTTGAAATATAAAAAAAAAAACCCAAAGTACTTTACACCTATGCAAAAAAGATGAATAAAGGGAGATTAGAAATAGGCCCTCTAAGAATTGAAGGACGACTAACAAATGAAAAAAAAGGAAATATGCAACATATTAGCAGAAAAATATAAGAGGGAGTTCACGCCAAGAATTGCGAATGAGAATAAGGAAGCAGAAATGAGAGAAGAAAATTTTGAATATCTAACGGATATAGATATTAATGAAGCAGATATTGTCAAGGCTATAAACGAAATTAAAAATTGATCGGCAGCCGGACCAGATGGAGTTCCACCGATTTTGTTAAAAAAAACTGCAAACACTATCGCAAAGCCACTTGCAATACTGCTAAGACAAAGTGTACATATGAGCGAGATATATGTTAAACATAAACTGGCTTATATAACCCATATCTTCAAAAGTGGATCAAGACTAAAGGCAAGCAATTATAGACCTGTTAGTCTAACATCACATATAATGAAAGTGTATGAGAGGGTAATAAAAAAGAAAATAATGAATCATTTGGTTAAAAATAATTTGTTTAATATAGGTCAACACGGTTTTGTGCCTGGAAAAAGTACACAGGTCCAACTGATAGTACACTATGAAAACATATACAAAAATAAGGTAAATGAAAAAGACACAGATGTGATCTATCTAGATTTTTCAAAAGCCTTTGACAAGGTAGACCATAATATATTAGAGAAAAAAATGAGAAAGCATAACATTGTGGGAAAGATGGAAAATGGGTAAAAGAATTCCTGCAAAACAGAAAACAGATAGTGGTTGCAAATGACGAGAAATCAGATGAAGCTCAGGTAATATCTGGCGTGCCATAAGGTACGGTATTAGCTGCACTGCTGTTTGTTATTATGATCTCAGACATAGACTGTGATGTTGAAAATTCTGTAGTGAGAAGTTTCGCCGATGACACAAGAATAAGTAGAGAAATTACTTGTGATGAAGATAGGAACTCACTACAAAGAGATCTAAACAAAATATATGAATGGGCGGAGTTAAATAGGATGGTATTTAACTCTGATAAATTTGTATCAATAAACTATGGATACAGAGAAGGAATGGTATATGCATACAAGGGACCTAATAAAAAGACAATCACAAACAAGGAAGCAAATAAAGACCTTGGTGTAATTTTAAATAGGAATATGTTATGCAACGACCAAATAACAATACTGTTGGCTAAATGTAAAGCAAAAATGGGAATGTTATTCAGACACTTTAAAACAAAAAAAGCTGAACACATGATTATGCTTTACAAAACTTATGTACGTAGTACACTCGAGTACTGCAATGTGATATGGTACCCACAATACCAAAAGGATATTGTGCAAATAGAGAGTGTACAAAGGTCCTATACTGCTAGAATAGAAGAGGTTAAGGACCTTGACTACTGGGAAAGACTGCAATTTTTAAAACTAGACAGTCTATAAAGGAGAAGAGAACGCTACATTTTAATACAAGCATGGAAGCAAATAGAAGGAATTACTGAAAACATCATTGAGCTAAAAATATCAGAAAGAGCAAGCCGAGGTAGATTAATAGTCCCCAAAAATATACCAGGTAAACTAAGGAAGGCACACCGGACATTAATCCACTACACACCAGCATCGATAATGCAGCGACTATTTAATGTGGTGCCAGCTCATCTAAGAAACATATCAGGAGTGAGCGTAGATGTGTTTAAGAATAAGCTCTATAAATACCTAAGATGCATCCCAGACCATCCAAGACTGGATGATGCAAAATACACCGGAAGATGCATTAGCAACTCTCTGGTGGATATACGAGGTGCCTCACACTGAGGGACCTGGGGGAACCCAAGCATAAAATAAGGCAATAAGGAAGAAGGCATTGCTGTGTTACAAGAAGAGATGAAATAGATAAATTTGGATATAATAAATTAGTTACTTTTAGAAGAACAGGGAAATCTTATATAGTGTTAAAAGATGGCTATGTGTCTTGCCTCCGAAGACATGAAAGGAACAAAGAAAATGGAGTGAGTTTTCGTATCAATAAAAACAATTTTGCAGGAAATATGAACCAATTTTGTATTAGTAGTGATAGAATAGTAAGATTAAGTATCAAGCTAAATGAGAAGCATAAACTGAAGACCATTTAAACATATGCACTAACAAGATCCTATAACGAGGAAGAAATATAAACTTTTTATGATGATCTGGAGATACCTATGAAAAAAAAAAACCATAAAACTCAATCTACATTTGTTTAGGGTGATTTCAATGATAAATCAGTTTTACAGAAGAGAGGAGAATCAGCAGTAGGTAAATCTAGAGTTGGCAAAAAGAATGACAGATGAAATATGCTTATAGAATTTGCTGAAAGAAACACAGAGGGGACATGCTTGTGGTGTTTGCTGGAAGAAATAATCCTAAAACCATGAAAATCTTCTTTCACATATTAGAACATAAAAAATGGACTTTGTGTAGCCTATATGGAGGAAAAAAAAATGGCATAGATTTTATTCCCAGTGAAAAAGTTAATTTAGTTAGAGATGTAACAGTGTTAAACACGTTAAAGTCAAGCGATCATAAATGGTGAGATGTTTTTTTTAAATCTAGAGAGAGAGAGAGAGAGAGAGAGAGAGAGAGAGAGAGAGAGAGAGAGAGAGAGAGAGAGAGAGAGAGAGAGAGAGAGAGAGAAATAAACACTCCCGTAATAAAAGAAAAATCTGATGCATTCAGTTTAACAGTATCAAATAGCTACTCCCAGCTATATGATGGATTAGAAACATATGCACAAGAAGTAAACAATAATATAACTAGATTTTTTTTATAGGAATTAGCAGAAGAGACAAGTAGAAAAGTTCCTAAACAAGATCAAGGTAAACTATCTGAAAAGACCAAAAAACCTGATAAAGAGAAGATTGGAAATGAGGGTAAAATCCAAAAGAGATGGAATAGATATAGCAAATTATCCAAAACAGTAAATGAACTAAAATTGAGAAAACACTAAAGAACACAAGAATCAAGTTGATGAAAGAACAGTTTTCTTTAAAGGATGCAAATTAAAATACCAACAATAGAGATAAAGCGATGGAAATTGCAGTGGATTTCTATACAATGTTTTACAATAGTGATGCGAAAATAACTTTTATAATAGAAATAATGGAACACCAAAGCCGGTACTAGTAAGAAAAGTAATGAATGCTTTAAATGGTATGAAAGGAGGCCAAGCAGTAGGAGAAAAGGGCATAACAATTGATTTCATAATATATGTGAGAGATTTCATTGAAGTAAAACTCACTGAACATTACAAAAAATGTCTCCAAGAAGGCCCTATAAACATTGCTTGGGAAAACGTTGTAATTATACTAATTCACAGAATAAGAGACACAAAACACCTGAAAAATTACCTCCAATACGTTTACTCTCCGTAATATATGAAATATTTACAGAGATTATATTAGCCCAAACAGAAAGACAGCTAGACTTTAGACAAGAATCAGAGCGGGACGCCGGCTTTAGCAGTTGATATTCAACAACTGACCATATCCACAAAATTACCCAACTAATGAAAAAATCAACAGACAATGACAAAAAAAAAAAAAAAAAAAAAAAAAAAAAAAAAAAAAAAAAAAAAAACAAGTATGGATACACTATGAGAAAGCTTTTGATTTTGTCGATATTTCAGCAGTAATGAAAACCCTTCAAAGGCAAAGAATAGATGGATATTATGTTAGAACACTTGCAGTTAGCTATAGGCTACAGGAAGTTTAGCTATCCTAAAACTATATAAAAATAGTGAGAAAATTCTGATTGAGAGAGGAGTTACACAGGGAGAAGCCCGTCTCTCCTAGATTACTCCCAGTATGCCTAAAAGAAGTTTTTAAATGTAGAAATTAATATCAATTAGGAATACCTTTACAACTTAAAATTCACATATGACATAGTTGTGCTTAGTGAATCATGAAATGAATTACAAAAGATTACAAAAGATTTGAATACAGAAAACAGAAATCTAAGACTGAAAATGAATATGAGTAAAACTGAGATAGTGTTCCAAGAAAGGCAGTGAGATAGCAAATAAGGTTAATGGATGAGCCTCTAGACATTGTTAATAGATATACATACTTATGACAGACAGTGGTTCCCCAGGAGGAATAACAATTAGAATGGGATGGATAGCTTTTGGTAAACAAAATGATATTATGAAATTTAAAAAGCCACTCCCTCTAAAGAAAATTATTATTTCAGACGGTCCTGCCAGTTTTAAGCTAGTTACAACTTAAAAAGCTATGAAAATAATGATGGGAATAACACTAAGAGATAAAAAAAAGCAGCATGGATATGAGAGCATATTAGAGTAAAGGATAATCTAACAACATTTAAGAATAGGAAATGGACATGGGCAGGGCATATAATGAGAATGACAGATAATTGATGAACATTAAGAATAATAGAATGAATACCATGCGATTGCAAAAGAAGCTGACGATGGGAGAGAAAACGATAGATTGACGAACTGAGAAAGTTTGCAGTTGTGGACTGTCATAGATTGATCACTGACAGAGGCAGATTGAAGGACATATCTGAAGTCTTTGTTCTGCAATGGACGAATATGGGCTGATGATGATGATGATGATGATGATATATATATATATATATATATATATATATATATATATATATATATATATATATATATATATATATATATATATACATATATATAAATATGTGTTTGTGTATCCCTGGATATTCATTGATATACACCCTGTTCCATGATTCAGTACATAATGAACGCACTGGAAAAGAACAGTTTTATGGAGATCCGACTACAAGTGAATTTGAAATTCAAATTGGCAATGCCGCTGCTTAATGCAGTGAACACTTCCATCCTCCCGCGTGAATCAGTTCCCTTTGTCGTCCAAAGGCAAATTCAGGATTATTCCTTCAAGTTGGGAGGTACGTTTCGAGTCTGCTAATTTCATTCTTTTGTTCTTTGTTGGTTATTCATCTTAGAATTTAAAACTCTTGATTCCCTTTATAACGATTCCATTTACTATGATTTATGATTTAGCTTTCTCTTTTGTTTTGTCATGTCATTCTCAGGCTAAACATCATTGCATTCTTACACTCTGTGTGTCTGTTTTGCTTGTGGTTAGATAGTTTCCATTATGGGACACAACATTGCTATCTTTATCACCAAAAGACGTATGGTTTGAGAGCTAATCGGTCTCCTCTCAGAGTTTTTAGCAACCATTTCCTGATTGCCTTCTCAAACGTTGTATTGTGGGCGGGCTTAAGTGCTGATCATTTTCAGATAACAAAGAGAGTGAGCTTCTACATTTTTTAAATATGAGAGGTAGTTACCAGTGGCACTTCCTTTGAGTAATCATCAGAGTTCTTTCACACATGAATTAAACGTCCATAATTTATTAACTACATGAAATTATCCACGAAATCCTGATAAGCTTTTCGTAATATCTTAGAAAAATTTTTGAGAGGACCATTTTTATTCTTTCTACTTATGACGAGAATTAACATGTGAATACAAAATAAATCCCCTCCCCCTAATAAAATAAATAAACTAATAATATTTATGCAGCAGGTAGATTTCCTTGGAGATGAACAAGTCAAAATGTCATATTTCATCGAGATTTGAATGATTTTCAAAACTTGTTTCCATGAAGCTGAACTCTTTGGTATTACGTTTGTATGATATGTGTGTCCTTGGTTCCGTGCGTGAATTCAGTTTTTAAACTAGGTCTGTCTAAAAAGAAAAAAAAAATGTATCATTGGTAAGTCATTTTTCATCCTTGTCTTAAAGGGGAAGGATGAAAGAAGAAAAGTATTTAGGCAGTCTAGAAATAGTCGAAGGATTTTGAATAAGAATATTGAAAAAGAAAATTATGATTTTAGTAGTTTAGAAAATATACATCGTTTAAAAAAAATCATTAAGAAATGTTCGATGGTAGTCCATCACATGACTGCGCCGGCAAACGGTATTGACCATTACAAGTGAAAACAATTTCACTATGTTATCACCCTTTTCAGCGTTGCAATCTGAGAAATTCCAGATAGAGGATGACCTTATCCAGTCGTCCATAAGCACAACCTCTGTGGTATCAAGTATGTAAATGCGACATCATCCCAGCCGGAAAAATAACGACTCTATTCTTCACTAACACAAATGAGACCACAAGAAAGTGTTGCCATGTATTAATAACACTTTTTCGTTTATTCAACATAAATATTATTGTACTTTATTCAAATGATTCAATCATGATTGCCAATAGTATTCAATATTATAAATCAGCAAAAAGGTTGGTAGGACGACATGCATACCACCTCCATTCACTGTAACCGGTACAATGCCATTGTATATAATCCAGCAGGTCTCCGGAATTCTGTAAAGAATGGCAAATGAATAGAATATCTTAATCGATTCGAATTAACGTTGCTCTTATAAAGAACACGCACGCTCGAAAACACACACACTTACACACACACACACACACACACACACACATATATATATATATATATATATATATATATATATATATATATATATATATATATATATATATATATATATATATGTACATATACACACACATATATATATATATATATATATATATATATATATATATATATATATATATATATGTGTGTGTGTGTGTGTGTGTGTGTGTGTGTGTGTATCCTAATAGAATAAAAAAATTTATAAATAAATGTAGTTTGGAAAAATGAGTAAATTTTTTCCTGTTTATCCTGGGAGACAGATTACAACACATTATCAAAGACGGTAATTCTCTTCTCATAATCAAAGTGGGATTAATTTCTGAAATAAAGGGAGTCACTCATCCATTATCTGCGGTTGCTACATTCCGTCTTTGACTTACTTTGACTTTTGATTAGGGAATTCAAAAGACGACACTTTAGTTCTATTCTTTCGCTCAAAGAGGATTTTAGTTTTGTATCTGACCGTGTAAATAGCAAGTA
>NC_090741.1:21876393-21891393 GCF_036898095.1 Palaemon carinicauda
ATACTTTAGCTAGAAATAATAAACTGGCACCATTGAAACTTCTTAGGAAGGACCTTACGAGACAATATCCATTGGGTCAACTAGGCAAGTAATGGAATGTGGTACGCACTGCACGAGACACTCAGAGTGTTCACATGCAAGTTGTATGTTTCCAACAGCAAAGTGGAGAAAATCATTGATTTTCAGTATCGCTTATTATGGACAAAATAGGGTGAAGTAGAATCAACTGCCACAATGTCCCCCTGATGTCCCAAGCCCAGTTACTCAAAGTCGTCCACATGTATTGCGATTGTAATAAAGTGTATCCTCATACAGAAACCTAAACCCTGTGTAAACCAAACAAACGATGAGGAAGAAAGTGAAGTGGACATATTGAGAGGAGAGAAAAAATAATGAACCTGAATTTAGATTATTCTCACAATCTTAGAAATTGTCAAATACTTCCCATAACGTTGTCTAAAAGATTTTTACTATGCACTTGAGTGCCCATTCATAATGACAGTTTCTATGCATTAAAAGACATCTATTAACATAATTATCCAATAGCTTCCAGCATAATTGCAGTCTTTGGTAAGTATTGATACAATCCGGTAAGTTATGATATATATATATATATATATATATATATATATATATATATATATATATATATATATATATATATATATATACTATATATATACATATATATATATATATATATATATATATATATATATATATATATATATATATATATATATATTATATATATATATATATATATATATATATATATATATATATATATATATATATATATATATATACATAAGTTAAGTTTAGGTAAACACAGGTATTGTTTCTTACTCCTAGTACTTCATTGTTGTTATAATGCTTTGCACAAAAAAAAACTACATGTAGAATTTATAGATAATTTAAGAAAACCGGAGGGATAAAAATCTAGTGATTATGCTATTTTCTTGCCAACACACATATACACGCACATATATATATATATATATATATATATATATATATATATATATATATATATATATATATATATATATATAGATAGATAGATATATATACTATATATATATATATATATATATATATATATATATATATATATATATATATATATATAACTATATATATACAGTATATATATATATATATATATATATATATATATATATATATATATATATATATATATATATATTGTGATGTAACGTAAAGGCTACGCTCTTTAAATAAAGTATCAATCGGCTCGTCTAATTACTCTGTAATGTCTTTTAAAATGACTAAATTTGTTAATGTTATTAACAGTTCGTTTTTTCCGAATATTATTTGGAGCTGCACCTCGTTAATGTATATGGGTTTTGTTACATGTTAGAACAAACTGACCTCTCCTTAGTCTAAACAGGGACCAAAAACTCTGTGATAAAATCGAATACATAACTAAATCTAAATTCCCAAAAGAAAAATAAATATAGTAACAATCTTAGAAAGAAAAATGTACAATGGCAATTAAAAACTGGAAAGGTTTTTGACTTTGTAGTGTTAATAAATCAAAACGATTGAAGTAAAAAAAGAAAGACAAAACTTTAAGTTTAATTTGCTCCAGTAATAATCAAAACACATATGCATTTAAAAAAGAAAAGAAAAAAGAAATACCACCTAATTTCTACGTTTTATCAATCACTCGATACAATGAAAAACTACCGAATATAAAAGTCAAAAGAACAGTTATGGTAAGAAAAAAAAGATAAAATAAAGGCTGACCATATAAAAACAGCAATAGTTAACATTCCGTATTGTCTTGGTCTTTCTTCATGCCAAAACAACAAAATCCCTCACTTCGCACTTTACAGTCAAAAGAAAAAATATTTAATTCATAACACTTTCCCCATAACAACTTTCTAACATAAAATATCTTGGTTTACACAAGGAGGAGTTACCCCTTCTTTTAAAAAAAAAATCTACTTGGATGTAAATGGCTGACACTGAATTAGAGAGAAAATTATTCCCGAAGTTATTTTCCTCTTTTTCTTTTTAGAATTACCATTAATGAAACCTCAATTTGGCACCTTTTAACTCTCTCTCTCTCTCTCTCTCTCTCTCTCTCTCTCTCTCTCTCTCTCTCTCTCTCTCTCTCTCTCTCTCTCCCCACGATACTTATCTTTTGGCGTCAGCGGTGATTTACTATTCCCAAAATCCGTGTGGACAAAAGGGAAGGATGAAGGGTGGGTCCTTAAGTTACGCATGGGTGTCTGGGACTCATGCGGAGTCCGAACGTTGTTAGCTGGGATGGCTTGTATCCTGAGGGGAGCAAACACTGGTTCCCCTCTCTCGCTCTCTTCGGCGGGAACTCTTTCCAAGCGCTCTCCGACAGGAAATAACTTCTTTTCTTGATGTAGGCCTTAGGCCGAGAAGGTGAAATTTTTGGGGCCATCCCCTTTTTCCTCTTGAATGGTGCTGTTTGCGTTCATAGGGCGGTCTTAGTGGCTTGAGGTCCTATGGCATCCGTGACCACACCTTCCTTTTCTAGGTGCTGGCGAATCATGACCAAATGTCCTCTTCTCTATGGGCGCTCTGACCTCATATGAGAAAGCCTTGTTCTCACATCTGGCTTATATCTGATGACTGACTTGTGAAGAGAGGGGAAAGTCAAGTGCCTGGTAATTAATGGCTATGAGCTTACATGGTTCAGACAAAGACCTCCTTTTGGACTGAGGCCTGTCTGTCGGTGTGTTTCAATGTAATGGGAATTCACGAGAGCGAAGCTGTTTATGAAAAAAAAAATATATGACTTATATACAGTTTCGCTTGGAGGGTAGAACTCAACTCACTTCACAATATATATATATATATATATATATATATATATATATATATATATATATATATATATATATATATATATGTGTGTGTGTGTGTGTGTATGGTGTGTGTGTTTCTCTATGTGTAAATATATGACTTATATATATACATATATATACGTATATATACATGCATATATACATACATATATATATATATATATATATATATATATATATATATATATATATATATATATACATATATATATATATATATATATATATATATATATATATCAATATATAAATTTATATATATTCTTTCATTAGTGGATATAGATGTTTTCTGGTTAGTGTACCACTGCATAAGTATTATAATCAAAACTTCAAATAAACCTTTTTCGGAGTCTTGTTGAAAGCTGGGCCTAAATAGTTAGTTTTTAGTAAAAACATATTGTGCTAACTTTTTATTCATATATCATTTGTAATTCTATTCATAGAAAAACCGAGAGTTATTACGTAATGTCTATCAAAATGATTGCTTGCTGAAAATTATTAATCGACTACTTTACTAATTTTCACAAATCTTTAGAAAAATATGGACAACAATTAATAAGCAAATATGTATTTTATAGCAAAGGCTAATGTAACAAAAGTCATATAATCATTCATAACATCCTTGCGGCCGGTCAAGAATAAACATTGATTAGAATAAAAAAAGAAAAAAAATCAATTATACGGAGTAGGGTTAAGTATAATCACAACTTTCTTCTCATTTGAATTATATTTTACCACATGTGAATATCTGTATTAACTACCTGTCTCCTGGCTGTAAATTGATACCAAGTTTATAGTATTTTTATTTTACTTCAAGTTACTGACAGAAATCCTCTCCAAGCTCGTTATGGGCAAAAGTTATCAAAGGACTGACATTGCTTATTAAACTGGCTGGAATTTTATAGAAAGCTACCACACTCACAATGCTATCATACATCTTATTATCTAGAGATGTTTACATATCAAAAAATAACTAATAACTTTTGTCCCCATATCTGGTACCGATGGCCCAAATTATGTGGTCGGCCTGGTAGATTAAAAGGACTAATTTTGTTTTGGAAGGTTTTACGTTTTTGTGCCACCTATAAATAATATGAAATTATGTAGAGCATAATTGAAGACCTTGGATTCCATAAGGGTAATATGCTTTGGATAAAATTTTATGGATTTTCAGTTTTATAAAATTGTATTGTTAGGAACAAATTGTAAAGAGGATAATTGAAAACGAAAGATTTACGCAATAAAAAGTTAACACAGAGAAGCAAAACTGAATGTGAACCAGTAAAATAGGTATTATAACAGATATTTTGTCGAAGGAAAAATCTGGTAAATCCCTTCAGTGAAGAAGTTGAAAGAAGGAAGAATATTACAAAGCCTAAACTAGAGAAATTAACGATTACCAAAAAAATTACGAGCCTCCAGCCGTATATTTCTTTTTCTTTATATGCCAACAGTTATCTCAAATGTAGCCTCTTGAGCATATGCCCTCATACACAATATGTCAAATTAAATTATCCATAAGCCTGTTTGATCAAGCGGGGAAAAGTGAAAAATAATAAAATAAATGTTTGGAACATTTGATTTTGAAGAGTGTGCAAAGAAAAGAAAAGGTGATGTTTCATGTTAATTCATATTTTTTCCTCTGCATAAAATGAAAACATGTTGTGGTTTTATCTTTTTGGCATTATTAGAAACTAGAATCTTTAACTTCTTTAGGATATATAGTATCATCAATGACTTGAAAAGAGAATTTAACAGAAGAATCTTATATATATATATATATATATATATATATATATATATATATATATATATATATATATATATATATATATATATATATATAAAACGTCATAAAAGTAAGATTATTCTGTGACTAAACATACGAATTGCATTCAGTATGAAACTAAACTCATTGCAACTAATATTTGTTATTCGTTCTTATACTGACATAATTATCGAAGCTCCGTGCAAAGAAAATTATTAAACTCTAACAGTATGGTGTAAATTTATGGTGTAGAGAGAGAGAGAGAGAGAGAGAGAGAGAGAGAGAGAGAGAGAGAGAGAGAGAGTGTGTCATCGTAATATGACGCAATAACAATTATTTGTACTCTATATTGATGATATTATCCAAGACTCAAAAGAATTCGCAGGCAATTGAGATACAGAATAGATGAAGTGATTAACAAAATGGGGAAAAACTTAATTGCTGCATTCAGAATGTTCGAAAGTAATTACAGATATATATATATATATATATATATATATATATATATATATATATATATATATATATATATATAATATATATATATATATATATATATATATATATATATATACATATATATATATATATATATATATATATATATATATATATATTATATATATATATATATATATGTATATACACACACACACACACACACACACACACATATATATATATATATATATATATATATATATATATATATATATATATATATATATATATACTGTATATTGTTATTATGTAAACTTAGTAAAACTTACCATACGTAGATAATTAGGAAGATATATTTTCAAGAACCACCCAATCAGCTCTAAAATCAAACCAATCAAAGTAAATAACACCATATAAAAGACCATATTACTAATATAACCTACAAATCAAAGAACATAAAACTATATACAAAAAACTTTATCACTAATATACCTACTATGAGATTCAGGGCCTCTGTAACACGGTTTTTTCGCAATAATTTTTTATCTATGAATTTCATAAATATAACGCTTATTCAGAATGCACATTATATCTACATATAAATTTTGACTATATTCTGCATTACGTAGGTTAAATAAATTTGGTACTTATAATGTAAAAGTGACGTTTTTTTTGAAGACGGCCCAACTTACTCAGAAAAAAAGATTTCGAACGCACTCGTTATGTAACATATGACGGCATTTCTTCCCTCTTTCTCGATCGTTGATTGGCTATACGTAACGAAGGCTATACCTCTGCCAACAATGACACAAAAGTTTAACTAAAAGCAAAGCAGTACACCTTTATGAACTCTGAAAACTCTCCACTGATAAATGTCCTAATGAACAAACCAATAAAATATGTTAATAAATACAAAAACACTTCGATTATTAGTCTAACTCCCAAAATAAGTTTCCTAAGAAATTACAGTCTACTTTATAGGTCACATTCAGATTGACAAGGTGTAGGGAATAGTTGGTAATCTTCAAAAACGTAGTAGACAAGCTAGATTTGATAACTGCTATATCTATATCTATATATTTATTGTCTACCTACCTACCTATTTACTGTATAAAAAAAAAAAAAAAAAAAGAATAGCCGGTACTATATTTTGGCTTTAAACCTCCACCAATAATTATCGTTAGAATGATGATTTCTTGAGGCTCCACCCACTTTGGCCTCGTTATAATTCAGGATAACACTGAAGGCTATCATGGGCATTGTTGGATCAGAAAATGTAAATTCTGGCTATAAAAACTCATTTCTCGAGTAGTTTTATGAAGTGCTAAGTGATCCTCAAGGATCCCAGCAGTTGGCCTAAACGTTTAATTCATGTTTACTGTTGCGGCACTACTGCTACAGTAGTATTACTACGCTAGCACAGATACCCCACCCACATTTATGTATCGTTCCGCCATTCATAAAGTCTTTGTCATGTTTTTTCACTGTGCAATAAGCCATGGCCTCCTCAGAAATTAAGTTTAACATTAGATGATAGGTTATTTCATTACGCTGACAAATTATGGCAACTGGGTATGTCATTACCGATGTTGAAGCTAAAGATAAAGTATGGTATCATTCCTTCATTGCATTATCATCTTTACTACTATTTGTTTTGCTACATGTAGTAATTATTTTGAAGGATAAATGAATTATGTTCACTTTACTTCTATAAATTCAAATTAGATGTACAAATAAAACTCCTAAAACTATTCATGATTTATTTACAAAATGCAGTCATCATCACTCTCGGGGAAAAGATCATCTTCCCCGTCCTCATCGTCACTGGCCAGGCTAATGATGACTGGTTCTACTGTCTCTCGGATATTGTCCGACTCCCTATACTCCTCTTCGAAATGACAGGATTGTCGAACTGCTCCTGCCCACACTTCTGGGCTAACAGAAAGCCTGGCTTCCTCCAACCTGTCCTGCAGGTCGGATCCAGTAAATCGATGGAGGGAGGAAAGTACGTGTCTCTTCATGAACCCCCACACCTGTTCAATTGCATTGAGGTCGGAGTGAGCGGGGGGCAAACGCACAACCTCATGGCCCCATTCACGGAAGTTGTTGTCAATCTCATACCTTCGCTCCTGCCGATTCTTTTGGCAAATAAGCAGCAGCTCCGAGCGTGTGGCAGAAGGTCGGCACGATATCCTGCGCTGTTCTAGCCACCTGACGAGAGAACATAATAGAACATTAATACCTTAAAGATATATCATAAATTGTTACATTTAGTACAAGCAATAAAGTGCAATTTGATCAAGTTCCCATTCAAATAATTGACTCTTCGAACAATTTATATGTATATATATATATATATATATATATATATATATATATATATATATATATATATATATATATATATATATATATATATATATTGGAAGTCATTATAATTACCTGACGAGATCTGCCTTTTTGGTTGCTGATGTGGGGCATCGACTCTCCACGAGCAGTGTGCTATGATATGGTGCATTATCATGCACAAGTACAGATGGCTCTGGAAGGGATGGCAGAAGTTACGTCGTTAGCCACTGTTTGAACAACTTTGCATTCATCTCGCCATGGTTGTCTCCCTGATTGGTCTTGGCTAGGTAGCACAGGTATGAACCATCTATAAAGCCCTCATTCATGCCAGCTGCCACCACCACAAAACGCTCACCTTCTCCAGGAGGAACCTGACGACTGTATGTGGGGCTGGTGATATCCTGCGTAGTGTCTGCCCATTCCCTGTTGTGGGCCATCCTCGTCGTGAACCAGGTTTCATCTATGTAAACGACCACTCTCCCCTCCTCCCGCTGGCATCGTAGATCACGGAGAGCACTTATCCGGCGTCATAAAATTTCCAGAGATTCCTTCCTTACATATATCTTACGTTGTGAAGTTTTATACTTGAATCCCCATAGAATGCAAGAGTCGAAGTACTGAAGCCAATGATGTCATTTCCTGAATAATGCCAGCTGTTTTGAGGTCATTTGTCAAGGAACCAACAGAAACATGCTCCTTTTTGGCAAACCTTATGTGGATACAGCGACGAATGGCACCAATCGTAAAGTTATCAAAGACAGGCGGCACTTGTGATCCTGACGATGGTGAAGGAACGGAACTGGAGGCACGGTTGATGGTGACCCTCACTGCACCTGCATTCATGCCCAAAACATAGCCAACACGGTCATACAGCCTAAGAAGAAGAAAAATAATTACAACGGATGATCCGTTGGTCTGATGGAGATTTTAGCACTAAAATCTTATTTTAACAAAAATAGTTATATAAAGACTGTTTACATACAATCTCTCTCTTTCTCTCTCTCTTGGTGGCAAAGTGAATAGTTAATGGAAATGTTCAAAAGCCAGAATGACATTACAAGTATTATAATCATGTTACGCTAAATACAAATGAGACCTTGAACATTGGAATTAAACTAGAAACTGAATAATTACCTATTCAGGCTATAGTAAATATGGCCACGGGCTTTCTCTTGACTGTATGAAGTTGCAAGTCGTAAGACAAATGCAGTTTTGCAACCACGGGGGCAATTCCAAATCCTGCTAGCCATTCTTGACTGTTATGGGTTTCAGAGCCGATGGAACAAGGTGAATGGGTGTCTGGTGGATGGGTGGGGTAAAATTTTGTCAAAAGGTGTTTACATTGCTTATGTAATGAATGTTTTCGACTCTTGGCTCGTTATCACTGGCCATGGCATCGGCTAGATAATTTTTACTCTATAAAAATTAAAACTATCCGGTTTAGGTTATTGATAATGCTGACAACATTTGTGTGTGGTTGTAAAATATACATATGTCAACTTTCAGCTACATACGATGCTTTGATAAGGAGCAAAGTCCAAAAAACCGTGTTACAGAGGCCCTGAATCTCATAGTAGTCATCCGGAGGAACTGCTAACTACCCACCCAAAGCACCAACCCATTGACAAGAAAACAAATTAGTGGGTGACCGACAACTGAACAGATAGCCCCTTATTCCAGCTGGATTTTGTATTCAAGCTGAGTTTTGTTCTGAAAAATGTATAAAGACTTCAATATTCCCCATAAGTAGACCCTACTATGTCATCAATGGCCGAAATTGGTTTCTTAATTAAAGGTCTACTGATTCGTACTGATCTACCCATGTGCTTCGAAATCCTACACTAAAGCTGTCTAGACGTGCTTCCAGAGTAGGACTCATTACATAGTGCACATTGTTGCGGGTATGTGACATCAGAACACAAGGGAGTAAGTAGACTTCCTTTATATTTAACAAATGAGCCAACAGGGAGCTTGTTTGTAAAAATAAGTTTTAAGTCTATAGGGGGGTAACATTTCTCTAAAACATTCAAAACCTCTGATCTTAGTCTCTCCAAACTATAATCATAGTAAGGAAAGAAAACATTAATAAAGAGGAAAAGAGGACTCTGAGAAATATGGGAAGCTCTAGAGGTGCAGATATAGGTAAAAATCACCAGCTCCTCATTGCTTCACTGAAATGGAAATTTAAAG
Source organism: Palaemon carinicauda (assembly GCF_036898095.1). Taxonomy (NCBI): domain Eukaryota; kingdom Metazoa; phylum Arthropoda; class Malacostraca; order Decapoda; family Palaemonidae; genus Palaemon; species Palaemon carinicauda. The sequence continues at coordinate 21,886,012 of NC_090741.1, forward strand.
AACACAACAAAAATATAGATAGAATACCTGCATTTGATAGAGCTAAGCTTCTAAAATATGAGTAGAGAGAAACCTGTACAATTGAATATAGGAATTGATTTATAGTCTTGGAGACCTTAGGAGACGAAAATTATACAATTAATGTAGATTAGTGTGAAATTAAGAACATATAACAGTCAGTTGGTAGAGAAGTTTCGGGACATGCAGTAACAAAGAAAAAATTATGGATATCAAATCATACTTTAGATACTAACAAATAAAGACAAAGACAGAAATTGATTGTTGGAAGTTTTCGAGGCGGTAATGAAAATTACAAGGTAGAGCAAGCTAAGTATTCGAGTGTTGAAGTTAAAAGGAAAGTCAGGAATAACGGGAAAGAATATTTAGATATAAAAGTAAATGAGGCTGACAAAGGTATGAATTCAGGGAGAGGCTATGGTGTAAGAATTGCACATAGAATTATTAATGACATCTCTACTGGTGTAAAGAAGAGTCATATAACCATCATAAAGAGAGATGGTCTGTTATAACCACAGCAGATGAAGAAAGGCAACGTTGAATGGAACTCTAGTGATTTCATGAATAGGAGAAAAGAAAGGAATAATTTTATTGATATATCTGAAGCTCAAGAAGACGTTGATGTGCCCATGAATGAATTCAGTTCGCTTGATGAAGTTTAGCTATCACTAAAAAACCAAGTAGATGGAAAGCCCTTGGATACAATGGAATAACTGCTATACAAGACATAGATGATATTGGCCGAAAATGAAGTGACTCCCAGAATACTTACAAGATTATTATGTAGAATGTGGCATGAAGAGACAAAACTTGACTGGGAGTTAGGACTATTGGTGGAAATGGTGAAAAAAGGGAGATCTGACATTGCAATAATTACATACATCACACTCATGTCAATTATCATGAAAATATATAGTATGCTCATACTAAAGAGGCTAAAGAGAAGATTGATGAAAAGGTGAGAGATGAACAAGTGGGATTTAAAAAAGGTAGAAGTTGTACTAACCAAATTTCATTTTAAAGGATGTGGCGCAGCAACGTGTAAAATATGGATATAAACTTTTGATGGAATTTGGGGACTATGAAAAACCTTTAATAGTGTGCGCCAGCCAATTTTAGGGAGAGTCCTGCGTTATCATGGCGTTCCTCTTAAATATGTAAATTTGATTAAGTCAGTTCAAAAGCCTAATAAGTGCAAAGTTAATGTAAGTGGAGTCATATCAAATGAATTTCCAGTGAACAGTGCAGTACTTCAAGGGAATGTGTTTTCACCTATGCTATTTATCCTCATCACGGGTATTGTAGTGCATAGAACAGTTGGGGATGGTGATGAAGGATTGGGCTGGATTGGTAACAGAAATTGGATGACATGGAGTATGCTGATGACACTCTCCTTATTAGGAAAACACGGCAGGACTTGCAAAGCTTGTTTACAAGAATGCATAAAATATCACATGAGGTTGGGATCAAGATGAATAGAAGAAAGACAGAGATGATAAGAATGAAATATACGATGGAAAATTAGATTTAATTGGAAGGAGAAAGGATTAATTAGGTTGAATCATTCAAATATTCAGGAACTATTTTCTCTAATAAAGGATCTTTAGAAATGCAGTTTATTGAAAGATTGAGAAAAGCAAATCCTACAATGACTAGGTTAAGTAAAATTTCGAAACTGAATTGCCTGAAATTACATAAAACATCAGGCTATATATCAGTTAAGTGAGATTGGTTTTACTGTATGAACAGGAGTCATGGAATGAACATGAATCAATATCCAACAGATTTTGTAGATTTGAGAAGAAAGCTCTCAGCGGAATATTGGGAGTTGAATGGCAGGAGAGGATTAGAAAGGAAATTACATGAGAGTTCACTCGAGTGCTTTATGTGGATGAGATCATGGTGAGGTATAGATCGACATAGTTTGGGCATGCTCTTTGCACTCCCCAGGAGAGATTAGTTCACCAAAGTTATAACTGGGTCCCACGATGCACTTTAGGAATTAAAAGACCCAGGCTTACATAGCTGAGGATTTTGAAGCGTGAAGTGGGAGATGATGAATGGAGAAGTATTGATTTAAAAGCTCAAGATAGAGACAACCATTGAAATTGTACCGAGGCCTTTTGTGTCAATATTTGTAGGAAGAAATGATAATGGTGATGATAACATAAGGAGCGATGAAGAAAGCATCATGGATATGGAACAAACTAACGTAGAGAATATGCTAACAACATATACTGTAAGAGAAAAAAATTAACATGGGCAAGACATACAATGAAAATGGCAGATAATAGATAGACATCAACAATAATAGAATAGGTTCCTAGAGATTGCAAACGAAACAGGGTAGAAGAGATGACAATGGATTGACGAGTTAAAAAAAATTGTGGGTATAGGCTGGCATAGAAAGATCGTAAATAGACACACGTTGATGGGCACGTCTAGGTTCTTTGTCCTACGATTGATTAGCTACGGTTGCTTACAATAATAAAACATCATCATCATCATCATCTTATCATCTCTTCCTACGTCAACTGACACAAAAGGCTTAGATTAGGTTTCCCCTGTCATCTTTATTTTGTGCTTTTAAATCAATACTTGTCCTTACACATATAGGATTTGTTCTTCCAAATCTTATAGTGCCTTTTGGATCCCCATTATTAGTTTGGTGACCTAGTCTCTCTTGGGGTGTGCAAAATGCTTGGCCAAACCATCTCCATCTACTCCCCAGAATGATACCATCCGCATATGGCACTAGAATCTTGTCGTGCCACCTAACTCCCAATAACTTCTCAGGGCTTTGTTCCCAAATCTACAAAATCTGTTGGATATTACTTTATTGTCATACCATGGCTCGCATCCATCCTGTAACACAGATCGCATTAAATTGATATATAGCCTGATTTTTATATCTAATTTCTGGCGATTTTATTGTCAAATTATACTTAACCTAGTCATTGTCCTATTTGCCTTTTTCAATCTTTCATTTAACTCCAGTTCTATTAGAGCCAATACTTCCTAAATTTTACCTCATTAATCCTTTGTCATTTCAATGATATTTCATCATCCCTCGTGCATTCCATTCTCATCATCCCTGTCTTTCTTCTATTCATCATGAGACCAACATCTTTTGATATTTCCTGCCTTATGGTAAGGAAGCATTGCAAATCCAGCTGTATTCTGCTAATAAGAATAGGGCCAATAGCATATGATAAGTCAGCTATATTCCTATTATCAATTTAGTCCAGTCCTTTTCCACAATCCCCTGCTGTTCTGCGCATTACAAAATCCATATGAAGGATAAACTACATAGGTGACAAATCATTCCCTTCAAGTACTTAGCTGTTCACTGGAAGTTCATTAGGTAGGACACAAATAACATTAACTTTGCACAGGCTATGCCCATGAAGAGACTTAAACTAATTGACCTGTTTATGTGGAATTCCACAAAAACGCAGAACTCTCCACAAAATAGGCTGGTGCACACTATCAAAAGCTTTTTCATAGTAAAACAAAAATGTCAACAGAATTGGATTGATATAGTCTACACATTGCTGTACTATATGACTTAAAATGATTTTTTTTTTCAGTATAACTTCTCCCTTTACTAAATCCTGCTTGGTCATCTCTCAGCTTTTCATCAATCTCTCACTAGTCTTTTTAGAATAAGTATACTATATATTTTCATGACAACTTGCGCAAGTGTGACGCCTCTTTCTTCAATTAGGTGACCTTTATCCCCATTTTCACCAACACTCCTAATTCCATTCATAAGGTTTTACCTCTTCATTCCAAATTATATAAAATAAGCTCGTAAGTATTCAGGGGGTTGCTTCTTCTTCGACCGATATCATGTCAGCAGTTACTTCATCATAACCATGATATTACAATATCCTGAGTATCTTGTTGATGGGTGTGACTTCGATCACAATGAATTCAGTCAAGGCCACATCAAGTGTTTCTTTAGCGTCAGGTGTGTCAATTAAGTAATTCCATTTGTATCCCTTATTCATGACCTCACTAAACTGTTTATCCAAATGGCCTTTCTTCATCTTCTTTTGCTATATCTTCTCCATCTCTCTTCTTGATGGGTATATGCCTTTTCTTTGTTGGCCCCGTAGAGCTTTCATTAATAATTCTATGAGCAATCTCACATAGTCACTCCTTGAATTCATAGGGAGAGAGAAGAACAAGATTCTCAAACTTTATCCTAAGTAAGCAAAATATGGAAACATTCATTATTTATAACTAAATGAAAATGGCAACTGAAGAAGGTACACTCAGACACACTATTTTATTTTTTTTTTCGCTTCCTGTTGTTTTTTAAAGGTGCATTGGTAGACTTTATAAAAAATACATGGATGCCTGGAGGTTCACCCGAAGGTTACTTATTCCTTATCTGTTTCATTATCTCCATCTTTATTATTCATTTTCAAAACCATTGCTACTGTTCTCCCTTCAGTTGAAGTGGCTTTCCAAGGTATTGGCACTCATCATAGGTAATGGTTAAATTCTATTTCTTCTGCTTATCGACATGGTTTAATTGTTTTTGATTTTGCCTCTGAATTAGACTGTGAATAAAACATAAACCGGATTGATAACGTCTCTGCCTGGTGATTACTACACGGGGGTTCAAGTCCTGCTCAGACTCGTTAGTTCCTTTATTGCCTACAACCTTACCATCCTTGTGAGCGAAGGAGCCTATAGGTCTATCTGCTGAGTAATCAGCAGCCATTACCTGACCCTACCTGGTCCTATTTTGGGTGGAGAGGGGGCTTAGGCGCTGATCATACGATATATGGTGAGTCTCTAGGGCATTGTCCTGCTTGATAGGGCAATGTCACTGTCCCTTGCCTCTGCCATTCATGAGCGGCCTTTAAACCTTTAAACTACTTGAGCTTAGTATGCACCAATTGCCCTGGTTTAGTAACAATTAATGTTGGTTGGTAGGGAAGTCGGATAATGTCTTTGATTCGTTAGTTACCAAGATTAAGCAGCCTTTCTCTGATGTGTCATAATCATATAAGATATATATAAAACCTCAAGAAGCTTGAAAAGGCATTTAGAGTAATAATTTGCATTTGAATTGGTCATAGTTGTATAGAATTATTAATTCTATTTTTCTCTTGAATGAGAAACTGTCGACTTAATTGATAGGGTACCCCTTCTCATATGTTCAAATATGTAATGAAAGACAACCCCTGATTCATCCATAATTGTGGACACGCCTACTTGAAGAAACAGGTAGGATGTCATTTCTGGGATAGTAACAAGTCAGATTTGAATTAGAATAACTCTACACAGCTAAGAGCTGCTGCTGAAATAGTTTATGCTTAAACAGAAATAAGGAATAGCGAAACCATA
>NC_090741.1:21896393-21926393 GCF_036898095.1 Palaemon carinicauda
TTCCTATCTAAAGTATTTATAACTTGCATTAAGGAAATTTTATGCATATAATGAACATGATGGTATGATGATATAAGATTATTGTGAATTAATGTTCATAAACTGGTGACTATATAAAAGGTAGCATGGGTTATATATATGCTGTAATTATCAAAATACAAAGTATTCTATGAAGAGCAATAATAACCAAAAATCATTTAAAAATCATTGATGGTGTCATATTCATATGCATTTTGATTTTATAAAGTGATACTCATGTAATAAATCTATAAAAGACAATAAATTTATCATACAATATGTATTTGCATCATGTGGAATAAACAATCTACACTCCACGAAGAGAGAGAGAGAGAGAGAGAGAGAGAGAGAGAGAGAGAGAGAGAGAGAGAGAGAGAGAGAGAGAGAGAGAGAGAGAGAGAGAGAGAGTGAGAGAGAGAGAATATGACAGCATCAGTCCATTGGTTCCACATGTTCTATTAAATATTATTTTGTCTATTCATTTGTAAACCTCAGGTGATCTGAATTTAAAACAGACCATATATATATATATATATATATATATATATATATATATATATATATATATATATATATATATATATATATATATATATATATAATATATATATATATATATATATATATATATATATATATATATATATATATATATATATATATATATATGACCCATTTAAACGGATGACGAGACGGCAGAATATGTTTTCTTCATTTATCACAAAAGGTTCGTTCGTAAGTACACTATACACAACTACCCTCTCAGGTGAGGGACTTGTTAACTCAAGTGCCCAAAGGCAACTAAACTCCCTTCGCTAGCAAAATGCAATATTTGCAATTATAAGCTGAGACATAGATTTTTGTAGAATACCCATGAATATTGAGCTCATTTACCTTGTCATACATGACATCTACATACATGAATTAGGACATCACTGCCCCCTCAAGCTCCTCATTCTGAGAGGAGGTGCGCAGTCGCCCTCACTAGTCTATGATATATGGAGGGCACTCCGACCCGGAATAGGCATGGCATGTACTAAATACAAATGCAATATATATATATATATATATATATATATATATATATATATATATATATATATATATATATATATATACATATATATATATATATATATATATATATATGTATATATATATATATATATATATATATATATATATATATATATATATATATATATATATATATATATATAGAAATCCCCCCCCCCCAAAATAACACATCTTCCACAAGAAGAAGTAAAAAATGATATATTGCTTGTAGAAATGTACACAATACCATATAAATAATTCTACTCATTTCTTCTTAAGACCTCTGTAACTAAAATACAGAATACCCAAAGTGAAAAAAAAATCCTAATGACATCAGTTTTATACACCCTTATCAATATCTTCCCTCTGGTTGCGGGCAATACGGGCTTTTTGGATGGGACAGGGGTAAGAATAGACATTCCTTCATCCCTCGATTTTACTTGTTCGGGTTCAGGGCACAATTTCGGAACAGAACTCAACACCACCATTTTGTCATTTATATAATCATTACAACACTTACACTTGCAACTTTCAACCGGACGCCACTAGCTATTTTCCCGAGAAAATCATTCATCTTCCCGCCCTTCTCTTATAACATTAAGTATAAGGTATTCACATCTACACATACTCTAACACTGCCCATCCTCGAGGCTGAACTTTAATCGCGCAGCCACTTACCATTCGGGAACCTCCCTGTCCCCAGCAACCAGGAATCATATAAATATATGAATAATACAGCATCAGCCTGACGGATCTAACTTAACCTATCTAATCTCTGTTTGTTTTTAGTTTCACTCAGTAATGTTATACATATTTCCATAATCAGCAAAATTACTTCAATATTTTACATATACATTAAGCATAAACATAAGAACACATTGTTATCATCAACTTTATTTAGAATACGTCAAAAAACAAAACAAATGAGGTCTGTTCAAACAACAACAGCAAAGGAAAAAAAAACTTCTACTCATCAACTAAAGGGATGTTACTTATGCAGGGGTAAGGAGGAACACTTTTAAAAACTACCTCTTCAGGCACCACACGTATGTGTGCCTGATGACACTGCGCCATTAACAATGCTTTGCATCATAACTGTGTTAGACTTAACCATCTTTACTTGGTATGGACCCAAGTACGCTAGCTCTAGGTTGTGTTTCCTAGGTTGTAAACGTTTCAAATACACAAGATCGCCTGCAAATACTTTTACCGATGCAGTTTTGAACCGACCACCATACTTTGAGCTATGATTTACATTACCTCTTTTCAAAAACCTTTCTGTGGTGTTCATTACTTTCCTCAATAGATTTGATAAATATAAACGGTATTGCTCAGTTGACAAATTTGGCAATTGATGCGAATTAATGAGTACCGTATATGGTAACACAGGATCCTGTTCATACACTAAAAAGAAAGGTGTGTCCCTGAGCGAAGCATTATATGCAATGTTCAAAGCTAGCTTAGCTGTAGGAAGCATGGCGTGCCAATGAAGGGGGTCGTCAGCCACTAAGTAACGTAAAATCCGCAATACTTCACTATTATGCGATTCCAGTAATCCATTTGCTGAAGGCCTATATGCGGTCACTGAAAAGTGTTCAATTTTCATTGTCTGTTACCGATTTCACCCACTTATTTATAAACTCAAGACCATTATCACTTATCAAAATTTTCCAGCAACCAAACCTAGTAATGAAAGAGCACAGTGCCTGGACTAATGAATTTGCCGATCTATCCAATATTGCATAAGAATGAGTGTGCTTAGTAAATGCATCCACAAATACACATATGTACTTTTGTTTCATTTAACCAGTAGGAAATGGTCCTACTACATCCATATGCACTCTAAAAAATTTGATAGGAATCACAGGCCACTTTCTGGCTTCCAGTACAGTGTTTTTGAAACAGTTACAAGCATGACAATCTTTTACATAATTCTCTATAGATTTTTTATTCCTAACCAAAAGAAGGATTCACGTGCTCTCCTTAATGTTTTATCAATCCCTAAATGCCCTGCATACGAACTTGCATGTACAATGTGGATGGCTCGTTTAATTAAGGAGGGAGGAAGAACTACCCGTGCACAAAATTCCCCTCCCCTCTTCTCGTAAGCACAATATAAGATAACATTTTCAATAAAAAAAAAAATCACGAGGCACACTCAGAAATGAGGGATATGTGACGGCCAAGAGAGGAGTTGTGAATGATGGGTGGCTGTTGCCGCTCCGGCTCGTCACGGGGTAGGCGAGTGTGTCCTACGTCATTCATAGGCGTGTGTGTCCTACGGCATTCATAGGCGTGTCCTACGGCATTCATAGGCGAGTGTGTCCTACGGCATTCATAGGCGTGTGTGTCCTATGGCATTCATAGGCCTACGGCATTCATAGGCGTGTGTCCTACGGCATTCATAGGCGTGTCCTATGGCATTCATAGGCCTACGGCGTTCATAGGCGTGTATGTCCTCTTCGTCACGAGTGGAGGCGTTGATGGAGGTTTGAAAGTCATGAAGTGGGTTCACATCACGAGGAGAGCCGTCTGCGGCAGGTTGCAGGTGAGTGATACTGGTCATTTTCCCGAGGGTGAGCGAAGCCCTTTGGTCCCCCAACGGTTGTTGAGAGAGCTGAAAAGGCGTTGCTATACGGGCGGCTGGCGACGGCGAGTACTGCTGCAGAAGGTATGCGTTAACGGCGTCATAGTACCGGTGAGAGGTGTAGGGGGGATGGGGAGGCGGGAGGAGCGAGTCTTTTTTTTTTTTTTTTTTTTTTTTTTTTTTTTTTTTTTTTTTTTTTCTTTTTTTTTTTTTTTTTAACGACTGAGTTCTATATTAAGGAACACTCTTCTTTATATACAAAACCTCAAGGCAACAGGACATAACATGTTCGAGAGACAGACAATGTTCAGAGCAAAACAGCAGACATGAATTTTCATGTTCGTTTGAGTGCGAGGGAAGAGCGAAGATACAAGCATATTATATACAAAAGGAATTATGTACAATTGTGTGACACACGGTTGGTACATGGCAAATGTGACGAAGGAGGGAGAAGGTTGTGAACTCGAAGGCAGGATGCAATCAACTGAGTTCTATATTAAGGAACACTCTTCTTTATATACAAAACCTCAAGGCAACAGGACATAACATGTTCGAGAGACAGACAATGTTCAGAGCAAAACAGCAGACATGAATTTTCATGTTCGTTTGAGTGCGAGGGAAGAGCGAAGATACAAGCATATTATATACAAAAGGAATTATGTACAATTGTGTGACACACGGTTGGTACATGGCTCCCCCTCTAAAAATGACATACTGAACATGTTAAATAGGTGCCCTGAATCTGGAGAGGTAGTAGTAACAACTGCGCCGATTAGCAGCAGTGAGTGGCTGTAGAAGTCGTTGGTTGGGGTGCGAGCAAGTGGTGGATGATGGGGGAGGCGGGAGGAGCGAGTCACTCCGGGGTCACCAATGTGACGAAGGAGGGAGAAGGTTGTGAACTCGAAGGCAGGATGCAATCAACTGAGTTCTATATTAAGGAACACTCTTCTTTATATACAAAACCTCAAGGCAACAGGACATAACATGTTCGAGAGACAGACAATGTTCAGAGCAAAACAGCAGACATGAATTTTCATGTTCGTTTGAGTGCGAGGGAAGAGCGAAGATACAAGCATATTATATACAAAAGGAATTATGTACAATTGTGTGACACACGGTTGGTACAGATAACTCTCTGATTCCCCTTTAATCACTGCTCGCACTCTTTCCATCTATTCCTCTTTTTTCTGTCACTTTCGGATTTCTTTTATGTTCTAATCTCCCAAGTCAATCAAACCTGCATCATCAGGGCATTCATTCTGGACACCCCTGGTCGTGTCCTCGGTCACCCGCATATATCCCCCTTAGCCGTTCATCTCTCTCTCTCTCTCTCTCTCTCTCTCTCTCTCTCTCTCTCTCTCTCTCTAACATCTGCAATTCTGTCGCTCTCTCCCGAGTCGCCTGTCTCTCTTTCTCTCTCTGTCTTCTGCCTGCTTATCGGGAGAATTCCCATCCAGTTCTCTATTTTCTCTATTTTGATGGGGGTCTTCAATATTTTGGTTTACATTCCTTCTATGTGGTGAAACCCCTTTATATTAAACTATAACAATCTCTGAATCCATCTCGCTTGTCGAGAGGTCAAATCACTTTTATAATGCAAATCACATAAGGGGCGATGGCCACGTTGCAACTCAATCGACTGACCTAATAAAAAGAACCAATGTGTCTCTAGAACCCAAAAAATAGCCAAAGCCTCTCGATACAATGTACTATAATACTTTTCTGCCCCTTTTAACTCCAGGGAAGCAAAACAAATGGGTCGCTCTTGCCTTTATCATCTCGTTGAGAACCTACGCCACCAATAGCTACGCTACTTTCATCGTTGTCTCTAAAAACAGGCGATCAAATCTAGGATATGCGAGTAATTAATTGCTAGTTAAGGCAGCTTTCGAATGGTTAAAGGCCCTTTCTTCCTCCACTCCCCAATTGATTACTTTTTGTTTCTTTAAAGCATCTAAGGGTTTTTTGCTATCTCTCTAAAACCTCTTATGAATTTACGGTAATACCCATCAAGTCCTAGGAACCCAGCTACTTCCTTAGAGTTACATGGCTTGGGGAAATCTCTGATAGCCACTACTTTACTGTGGTAAGGTGGGATACCTTCTGGGATTATTATGTGACATAAAAAATTGCACTATGACAAATTTATTTTCATACCATTACTTCGCAATGCTTCTAAAACTTTACAAATATTGTTTTTGTGTTCTTTGGCCGTTTTCCCTGTAATTATGATATCTAAATAAACAAGAACATTATGGCCAATCAAGGGCGACAAAATGGCCATCATTACTCTAGAAGAATAACTTGGAGCATTTTTAACACCGAAAGGAAGAAAATTAAACTGAAATAATTGAATGTTAGCTATAAATGCCGTTTTACATTTACTGTCTTCCTGAATGGTATTTGATAGTATCCAGATTTTAAATCAATTTTCACAAGAAATTTTTCGTTCAAGGGTAATGGAAATAATTTATCCCTAGTGACTGCATACTACTCCCTATAATCAACACACAATCTTACCGAGCCGTCCTTTTTTCCTAACAGCGACAATTGGAGAAGCCCAGGGGGATTCACTCTCCATGATTATTCCTGGTTCACTTAATTTATTAATTTCCCTTTCTATCTCTCCCTAGAAATGATGGGTATCTTATAAGGCCTTGACCTGATCGGCTCCGCCTGCCCAGTTTCAATGCTATAAGGAAATCGATCAATCCTCTCGGGTGGCTCATCTCCAATTGCAATTACATCGGAATAATTATTGACAATGTCACTAACCAAAGGCTGTTATTATGAAGGACATAATTTTTGCGCTTGCATAATCAAATTCTGAGTGAGTTCGTCTGTGCGGGCTGGAGTTGTGGCTCCCAACATCCCATTATAACCAATTTCATATAACTCTAATTCAAACACAGAATCACTTCCTGAAAAAACTCTTTTATTTGACCAATTAACTATCGTTATATCATCTCTGTTGTCTTTTATTTCTGTCAAGCCCTTTAATATCAATTGGGCCCAATTGTCATTGGGTTTAACAACGACAATGGTTCCTTCCGCAAAGGGTGACACAGGGTCAGAGATATGCTCGTGATGTTCTGGGGAGACAACATTTCTCCTCTTTCAGGTACAGCTGTTACCCTACTTATAAGTCTCTCCGAGCTAACACATGCACTTATTCTCTCATGACTTTCTATCGACAAAATGTTCCCTCCTGCTTTTACTGTTATTGTATCCTTTTCCCAAAAAATGCAAATTTGATTACTGGAGATAAAATCAATTTCTAAAATGATCTCGATTCCTGGAATTCCCAAGGTGGGCAAGACAAAAAAATCATGTGTAAACTTCACAGACACCACCTTAAATTGGACCATTGCTGTATGGTTTATGTGCATTTTATTTCCTCCTGGGGTGTCAAGAACAATGGATGCCGCTGGCTGTAGTGGATTTGAGCGCTCAAATGGATTTATCTGGTAGGTCAACCATTACTGCTGACATTCCTAGACGGCCATTACGATATATATATATATATATATATATATATATATATATATATATATATATATATATATATATATATATATATGTATATATATATATGTATATATATATATATCTATATGTATATATAGATATATATATATATATATATATATATATATATATATATATATATATATATATATATATATATATATATATCTATATCTATATATATATATATATATATATATATATATATATATATATATATATATATATATATATATATATATATATATATATATATATATATATATATATATATATATATATATATATATATATATATACAGCCATCGTGCCATGTATTCAAACAAAAGACACCCCGGTCGATATGTCATAAGCATTGCGACCCTGCCCAGAGCCACACCACCTCCCCACCCATCCTATACACGTCTACTACGCTGAGGTCTTATTTCAAGCATCTTCAAAACATGTGTCTGTTTGAGTACCTCATCCTCATCATCCTTATCCAGCCTTCCGTATCCCTACTTTATGACATCCCATCCTTTCCTTTTATCCTTAACGAAAGATCTTACCCACTGAACCCTTATTATCCCATCCTTATATCCCAACGACGTTTGCCCTTTTCTCATAACCTTGATTTATTCACCCAGTTACAGTATTAATTCCCATGTGATAGTGTTTTAAATTCCTAAGTTTTGCATTGGCATTTTATATGCTTAAAATTTATAACCAATTGACTTCATGTGTTCAAAGCGTCTAGAAGTAACGTGCGTAAGTGATCGGTTAATAACTCAATCTTTTTTCCTATTCCAGGGAATGAGATTGTTTGCTGAGCTGATTTCGTCCAAGGTCTATCTAACTCCACGTGAAGCCCCTTATGACTTAATTAGAATATAGTTATTTGTTGTGCTCCCCTTTTTATTATCTTTTTTATTAAATACTGTTGTGAATATACTTATTGTCGATACTCATTGTCTTATAGCCGAATGGCGACCTTTTCATTGTTCTTTTGTTCATGTCCTGAGTTCTAAAAGCCGGGCTAACAAGGCCGGGCGTAACAAACTGGCGACCTTGCCAGTATGAGGTAACATGGTAATTTCTGTCTTTAGCAACGAGATGAATATCAATTTCCTATTAAAGTTATTCTATTATCACCAGAGTTAGAACCGTGGAAGAAAACAGCCAAAGCATTTTATTTCTATTGTTAAAATCTTTGTTTTATGTATGTGTCCGTTTGCTTCGGAAAACATTTTGTTTTTTAAAAAAAAAACGTGTAAGGCTTCAGTTTTGTGTCGCAGGATAGCCAACCATTCTGTAGCGAATTTGCCTTTTGTTTGTTATTACAGTGGTTAATATTTCCCAGTTATATTGTGGATTAAGTGAATGTTTTATTTTGTGTTAAAAAAGGTCAGTGAAGTTTAACCCTGGATAGGTACGGTGGGTCGTTTGCGACCCCGAGCGTCAAAAAAAAACAGGTTTTTCTCACGTGACTCACCCCCGTGACTGAATTTGTGGGTGATCGACCTGCAGGAGGTGTCTCCCCTACACGCTCTAGTAGTGTCCAGATGTGCATTGCTGTAGCTGTACTCCTTCCCCGATTTCTGAGACGCGTCGGGGTCGTTCGCGTCCGAGTTTACCCTTCTGGGGTAGTTTGCATAATTATCAAAGTTATTACGTATTATGAAATTGTCGTAGAATGGTGCAACTTGTATAGGTTATCAGTTGTGGAAAGTCTTGGTGGATTGTTTGGCTACCATGTGCATGTTTTTTTTTTTAGTTAAAATGTCGTTCATCACCACGAGGACCATTTTACCGCGAGTGCCCCTTTTTCATTTTTTTTCATTTTTTTGCCAAGTCATTTTTCCGTAAGATATTACCAAATAGTGTCGTAAAACTTTTGCTTGTTTAGTGTTGGAAAGTGTGTCTAGATGATCTGGCTACCCATGCATGACTTTGTTTTTGTCAGATACGACGTAGTTATTGGTATATTGGGTATTTAACTGCGGTTACCAATTTCTGTTTTTTTTTCAATATTTGTAAAAATTACTACGTAGTAAGGAATTGCCGTATATTATTCATTTTTTTTTCATGTTTATGTGTTAGAAAGTGTGCCTTGATGGTTGGGCTAACACGTGCATGTCTTTTTTTTTATCTGAGATGTCGTATATTAGAATGTCGGGCATTTTACCGCGAGTGTCCCTTTTTCATTTTTTTTCATTTTTTTGCCAGGTCATTTTTCCGTAAGATATTGCGAAATAGTGTCGTAAAACTTTTGCTTTTTTAGTGTTGGAAAGTGTGTCTAGATGATCTGGCTACCCATGCGTGATTTTGTTTTTGTCAGATACGACGTAATTATTGGTATATTGGGTATTTAACTGCGGTTGCCAATTTCTGTTTTTTTTCAATATTTGTAAAAATTTACTACGTAGTAAGGAATTGCCGTATATTATTGATTTTTTTTTCATGTTTATGTGTTAGAAAGTGTGCCTTGATGGTTGGGCTAACACGTGCATGTCTTTTTTTTTATCTGAGATGCCGTATATTAGAATGTTGGGCATTTTTCCGCGAGTGCCCCTTATTATTTGTTTTGCATTTTTTTGCTTAGTCATGTTACCGTAAGGAATTGGCAAGTAGTGTCGCAAAACTTATATTTTTATAGTGTTGGAAAGTGTTTCTAGATGATCTGGCTACCCATGCCTATTTTTTTTTAGCCAGATATGGCGTATATATAAGTATGTGTTCGATTTTCCTGTGATTGCCATTTTTTCGTTTTTTCCCATTTCTTTCAAAATTACTTCGTACTAAGGAACTATCACAGAGTAATATTTCATTTATATGTTTATTTGTCGGAAAATATGCCTTGATGGTTTGCCTAGCACGTGGCTGAAATTTTTTTTTTCTGAAATGCCGTATATTAGAATGGCCATTTTTCCACGAGTGCCCCTTTTTATTGGTTTTGCATTTTTTTGCTTAGTCATGTTACCGTAAGGAATTGGCAAGTAGTGTCGCAAAACTTATAATTTTATAGTGTTGGAAAGTGTTTCTAGATGATCTGGCTACCCATGCCTATCTTCTTTTTTTAGCCAGATATGGCGTATATATAGGTATGTGTTCGATTTTCCTGTGATTGCCATTTTTTCGTTTTTTCCCATTTCTTTCAAAATTACTACGTACTAAGGAACTATCACAGAGTAATTATTCATTTAGATGTTTATTTGTCGGAAAATGTGCCTTGATGGTTTGCCTAGCACGTGGCTGAATTTTTTTTTTCTGAAATGCCGTATATTAGAATGGCCATTTTTCCTCGAGTGCCCCTTTTTATTTGTTTTGCATTTTTTTGCTTAGTCATGTTACCGTAAGGAATTGGCAAGTAGTGTCGCAAAACTTATATTTTTATAGTGTTGGAAAGTGTTTCTAGATGATCTGGCTACCCATGCCTATCTTTTTTTTAGCCAGATATGGCGTATATATAGGTATGTGTTCGATTTTCCGGTGATTGCCATTTTTTCGTTTTTTCCCAATTCTTTCAAAATTACTACGTACTAAGGAACTATCACAGAGTAATGATTCCTCTAGATGTTTATTTGTCGGAAAATTTTTTTTACTTTTTTTTTGATTGAATATCATCAAATTTTTTTAGCTAAAATATTGTTTTACATTTTTTTTTTCGATTTTATTTCCCTTCAAAAAAAATTTTTTGGGTCAGAATTTTAATTTTATAGTCGTAAAATAATCGACAATTATCCAGCAACCCACCATACAATTTTTATGCATATCCAATAATAATTAGATTAGTAAATAACACCTTGAAATTGACATACCCTTCCTACATTTCAAGTGGCAGATTAGGGAGTCTGAGTCAGTGTGGTTGGCGGCCATTTTGTGGACATATCCGAAGCGTAAGCTGCCCTATCTATATATATTCTTGTTCCCTATAGAATTTGTGATATTTTGGTATATTTTTATCTGCATAAATATCATATTATATATTAAATATATGTATTTTTTTACGGAATTTCTAAGTACTCAAAAAATTACCTTTAGATATGGCCCCTGATATAAATGTAATTTACAAAATAATGAAGATTTTTTTACATATTTCTATTTTAGGATAACATATGTTTATTCCCTAAAAAAATTAGCCACTTCCTATTTCATTTGGGTACCCAAAAAAATTCATGAAATTTGGACAAATTTTTTTGGCCAAAAAAAGTTACCCTTTTTTTCTCATTTCAGATCTTCACCTCCATGGGTCTGACTTCATCCAAAATACATCAAGATGTGTCCTAAACATTCAAGAATCAATTCCTAAAAGGATTTGTGTATATATGTATAAACATTTTTTTTATGAATTTTTATGTCAGGTCTTTTTTTTTTCTACTTAATTTTTTAAAATATTTATAATAAATAGTTTTTCTGCAGATGAGTAGTATTTATCTATACAGTTGTTTTAAGCATTCATTGAAGTTTTTTTTGGCAAAAGAAAAAAGGAGGTTACTGCAAAAACTGATTTTTCAAGAATTTTTTTTGGCGTCGGGGTCGTTCGCGTCCGAGTATACCCTTAAAGGGGTGTCCGAGGACCGTACCTATCCAGGGTTAAGAAATTTTACGAAAACGTAATAGGCTAAGTAGGTGTTCATTTCAAACGTGGCCAACCTGACTGAGTATAATTCCGCCCAGAGCCGTGTTTCTGAACGAGGCCAAGGTTTGTTATTGTCTGTTATTGTTACCTTCGTTTATTGCTTACGATTTATTGTACATTGGCAAGTAGTTCACACATATATTAATCATTGTTTTGTGCATGAAATAATTTATCATTTATCTTTAGTGCTAGGATACAGGCTGATCTCAAATCGAAACTCTTGGCTGACGATTTACGTAAACGTTTTACTGCAGTGAGGCATATTTTCTGTGATCGGTAACAGCAAGAAAAAGTTGCATCACTTGTTATTTTGTTATTTTTTTTCTTGTTTTTTCGTTAGTGGCTTGTAATTTCGTTTCCTTGTGATATTTTATGGGATATGATTTATGTACTTCATTTAAAAGTGCTAATTTTCGTACGATTTTGCTGAAACTGTTAAACAAAATAAATAAAGGATTTATGATATCACATTCAATTCTATTTTTCCATCAGGGTATGTGATCATCTAGATAAAATATTTGGGAGGTGTAATTCCTTAAATTCATTTTTACTGAAAGGGAAATATGTAAAGGGGATGATTCTTTTTTTTTTCTTGTGAAGCAATAAGTAAACTCAGTGGCATTGTTTATTTTATTTAACTAATTGTACTTTAGAGATAAATACAAACTTTACTTTAAGTCACAGAATTGCAAATGGGAGTGTTGCAGGGATGCACCCTCATGTTTTTACAAACCCATTTTTTTTAAAGTCTAGAATACAGGGTTACCCATCGCTGTGATTCTTTTTTTTTATGTCTGGCATAGAGGATCACCCATCGTTGTGATTCCATTTTTTATGTATAGCTGAGAGGATCGCCCATCGTTGTGATTTCATTATTTATGTCTAGCACAGAGGATTACCAATCGTTGTGATTCCATTTTTTATGTCTAGCATAGAGGATCACCCATCGTTGTGATTCCATTTTTTATGTCTAGCATAGAGGATCACCCATCGTTGGAAATCCATTTCTTTATGCCTAGCTTAGAGGATCACCTATCGTTGTGATTCCATCTTTTATGTCTAGCATAGAGGATCACTCATCGTTGAAATTCCATTTCTTTATACCTAGCATAGAGAATCCCCCATCGTTGAGATAGATTATTTTTTTTTTATATCTTGCCTAGAGGATCACCTATCGTTTTGATACCATTATTTTCTTATGTTTAGCATAGAGGATCCCCCTTCGTTGTGATTCCATTATTTTTTTATGTCTAGCATAGAGGATCCCACATCATTGTGATTCATTTTTATTTTTGCCTAGCA
Organism: Palaemon carinicauda; assembly: GCF_036898095.1. Classification (NCBI taxonomy): domain Eukaryota; kingdom Metazoa; phylum Arthropoda; class Malacostraca; order Decapoda; family Palaemonidae; genus Palaemon; species Palaemon carinicauda. Next base: position 21,909,503 of record NC_090741.1, read on the forward strand.
TAGAGGATCACCCATCGTTGTGATTGAATTTTTTTATGTCTAGCATAGAGGATCACTCATCGTTGTGATTTCATTTTTTATGTCTGGCATAGAGGGTCACCCATCGTTGTGATTCCATTTTTTATGTCTAGCATAGAGGATCACCCATCATTGTGATTCCATTTTTCATGTCTGGCATAGAGGGTCAACCATCGTTGTGTTTCTATTTTTTATGTCAGGCATAGAGGATCACCCATCGTTGTAATTCCATTTCTTTATGCCTAGCATAGAGAATCACCCATCGTTGTGATACCATAATTTTTTTTATGTCTTGCATTGAGGATCACCAATCGTTTTGATACCATTAATTTTTTATGTTTAGCATAAAGGATCACCCTTCATTACGATTTCATTATTTTTTATGTCTAGCATGGAGGATCACCCCTTGTTGCATTTCCATTATTTCCTATGTCTAGCATAGAGGATCACCTATCGTTGTGATTCCATTATTTTTTTATGACTAGCATAGAGGGTCACCCATCGTTGTGATTCCATTAATTTTTATGTCTAGCATAAAGGGTCACCCATCATTGTGATTCAATTTTTTTCATGTCTAGCATAGAGGATCACCCCTCGTTGTGATACCATTTTTTTGTGTCATGCAGAGAGTATCACCCATAGTTGTGATTTCATTATTTTTCATGTTTACCATAGAGGATCCCCCATCGTTGTGATTCTATTTATGTTGTCTAGTGTAGAGGATCACCCATCGTTGTGATTCCATTTTTTTATGTCTAGCAGAGAGGATCACCTATCATTGATGTTCAATTATTTTTTATGTCTAGCATAGAGGATCACCCATCGTTGTGATTCCATCTTTTTATGCTTAGCATAGCGGATCACCCTTCGTTCTGATTCCATTTTTTTGTCTAGCATAGAGGATCACCAATTATTATGATTCCATTTGTTTATGCCTAGCATAGAGGATCACCCTTCGTTGTGATTCCATTTTTTTGTCTAAGTAGGGGATCACCCATCATTGTGATTCCATTTGTTTAAGCCTAGGAAATCAGATCACCAATCGTTGTGATTGCCTTTTTTTATGCCTAGCATAGAGAGATCACCTATCGTTCTGATTCCATTTTTTTTTGTCTAGTGTAGAGGATCTTCCACCGTTGTTGTACCCTTTTTTTATGCCTAGCGTAGAGGTTTACCCATTGTTGTGATTCCATTTTTTTATACCTGGCATAGAAGATCACCCTTCGTTGTGATTCCATTTTATTATGCCTAGCGTAGAGGATCACCCCTCGTTCTGATTCCATTTTTTTATGTCTAGTATAGATCACCCATCGTTGTGATTATATTTTTTTTGTCTAGTGTAGAGGATCACCCATCGTTTTTATTCTATTTTTTTATGCCTAGCACAGAGGATCACCCATCGTTTTGATTCCATTTTTTTATGCCTAGCATAGCAGATCATCATTTGTTGTGATTCCACTTTTTTATGCCTAGAATAGGGGACCACCCATCGTTGTGATTCCCCCTTTTTTATGCCTAGCATAGCGGATTACCCTTCGTTCTGATTCCATTTTTTATGTCTATCATAGAGGATCACCCATCGATGTGATTCCATTATTTTATGCCTAGTATAGATGATCAACAATTGTTGTGATTTGATATTTTTATTCCTAGCATAGAGGAAAACCCATCGTTATTATTCCATTTTTGTATGTCTAGCATAGAGGACCACCCATAGTTGTGATTCCATCTTTTTATGTCTAGCATAGAGGATCAATCATCGTTGTGATTCCATTATTTTTCTATGTCTATCATAGAGGATCCCCCATCGTTGTGATTCTACTTTTTTATGTCTAGCATAGAAGATCACACATCATTGTGATTCCATCATTTTTTTATGTCTAGCATAGAGGATCACCCTTCGTTGGGATTCCATTTTATTTTTAGGTCTAGCATAAAGGATCACCCATTGATGTAATCCCATTCATTATAATATATAGCATAGAGGATCACCCATCATAGTGATTCCATTTACGTCTAACATAGAAGATCACCCATCGTTGTGATTCCAGTTTGTATGCCTAGCATACAGGGCCAACCGTCCCTGTGATACCACCATTTATGTCTAGAGTTGAGGATCACCATCAATGTGATTCCATTTGTTTTAAATCTGGCATACTGGATCACCCATCGCTGTGATTCCTATTTTATATCTACTTTAAAGGGTCACCCATCGCTGTGATTCCCTTTTTTTTATTTTATTGTCTAACTGTACAAGATCACCATCCACTGTGATTTTTTTTTTCTAAAGTAGACAATCACCCATCGTTTTTATTCCATATTTTTATGCGTAGCATAGAGGATCACCCATCGTTGTGATTCCATTTTTTTATGCTAAGCATAGCGGATCACCCTTCGTTCTGATTCCCTTTTTTGATGTCTAGCATAGAGGATCATCAATTGTTGTGATTCCATTTTTTTATGTCTAGTATAGAGGACCACCCATCGATATGATTCCATAATTTTATGCCTAGGATAGAGGATCACCCATCGTTGTGATTCCACTTTTTTATGCCTAGCATAGAGGATCACCCATCGTTGTTATTCCATTTTTTTTATGCCTAGCATACCGGATCACCCTTCGTTCTGATTCCTTTTTTTTATGTCTATCAGAGAGGATCATCCATTGTTGTGATTCCATTTTTTTTATGTCTAGTATAGAGGATCACCCGTCGATGTGATTCCATAATTTTATGCCTAGTATAGAGGATCACCCATCGTTGTGATTTAATATTTTTATTCCCAGCAGAGAGGACAACCCATCGTTATGATTCCATTTATATATGTCTAGCATAGAGAACCACCCATTATTGTGATTCCATCTTTTTAAGCCTAGCATAGAGGATCAATCATCGTTGCGATTCCATTATTTTTTTCTGTCTAGCATAGAGGATCCCCCATCGTTGTGATTCCATTACATTTTCATGTCTAGTATAGAGAATCACCCATCGTTGTGATTCCATTTTTTTATGTTTAGCATTGAGGATCACCCATCCTTCTGATTCCATCATTTTTTTTATGCCTAGCATAGAGGATCACCCATCGTTGGGATTCCATTTTAATTTTAGGTCTAGCATAGAGGATCGCCCATCGTTGTTCTTCCATTTTTTTATGTCTAGCATAGAAGATCCCCCATCGCTGTGATTCCATTTATGTCTAGCGTTGAGGATCCCCCATCCCTGTGATTCCATTAGTTTAAAGTCTGGCATACAGGATCACCCATCGCTGTGATTCCTATTTTATATCTACTTTAAAGGATCACCCATCGTTGTGATTCTAACCTTATGTCTTTTTTACTGAGTCACCCATCGTTGTGATTCCAACCTTATGTCTTTTGTACTGAGTCACCCATTGCTGTCATTCCCTTTTCTTATTTTATTGTATAACTGTACAAGATCACCATCCACTGTGATTCCATTTTTATTTTGTCTAGTGTAGAGGATCACCCATCGTTTTGATTCCATTTTTTTATGCCTAGCATAGCGGATCACCCTTCGTTCTGATTCATTTTTTTGATGGCTAGTATAGAAGATCACCCATCGTTGTGATTCCATTTTTTTTTGTCTAGTGTATAGGATCACCAATCGTTTTGATTCAATTTTTTTATGCCTATCATAGAGGATCACCAATCGTTGTGATTCCATTTTTTTTATGCCTAGCATGGAGTATCAATCATCGTTGTGATTACATTATTTTTCTATGTCTAGCATAGAGGATCCCCAATCGTTGTGATTCCATTATTTTTTTATGTCTAGCATAGAGGATCACCCAACGTTGTGATTCCATTTTTTATGTCTATCATAAAGGATCACCCATCATTCGCATTCCATCATTTTCTTATATCTAGCATAGGTGATCACCCATCATCTGGATTCCATTTTATTTTTAGGTCTAGCATAGAGGATCACCCATCGTTGTGATTCCATTTTTTATGCCTAGCACACAGGCCCTCCATCGCTGTGATACCACCATTTATGTCTAGCATTGAGGATTCACTATCACTGTGATTCCACTTGTTTTAAGTCTGGCATAGAGGATCACCTATTGCTGTGATTCCTATTTTATATCTACTTCAAAGGATCACCCATTGTTGTGATTCTAACCTTATGTCTTTTGTACTGAGTCACCCATCGTTGTGATTCCAATCTTATGTCTTTTGTACTGAGTCACCCATTGCTGTCATTCCCTTTTCTTATTTTATTGTACAACTGTACAAGATCACCATCCACTGTGATTCCATTTTTTTTGGTCTAGTGTAGAGTATCACCCATCGTTTTGATTCCATTTTTTTTATGCTTAGTATAGCGGATCACCCTTCGTTCTGATTAAATTTTTGATGTCTAGTATAGAAGATCACCCATCGTTGTGATTCCCTTTTTTTTTTGTCTAGTGTAGAGGATCACCAATCGTTGTGATTCCATTTTTTTATCCCTTGCATAGCGGATCATCCTTCGTTGTGATTCCTTTTTTTATGCCTAGCATAGAGGATCACCCATCGTTGTGATACCACTTTTTTATGCCTAGCATTGAGGATCACCCATCGTTGTAATTCCATTTTTTATGCCTAGCATAGCGGATCACCCTTCATTCTGATTCCAGTTTTTGATGTCTAGCATAGAGGATCATCCATTGTTGTGATTCCATTATTTTATGCCTAGTATAGAGGATCACCCATCGTTGTGATTTAATATTTTTATTCCTAGCATAGAAGACCCCCCCATCGTTATGATTCTATTTTTGTATGTCTAGCATAGAGGACCACCCATCATTGTGATCCCATCTTTTTATGCCTCGCATAGAGGATCAATCATCGTTGTGATTCCATTATTTTTTTATGTCTAGCATAGAGGATCACCTATCGTTGGGATTCCATTTTATTTTTATGTCTAGCATAGAGGATCACCCATCGCTGTTATTCCATTTCTTTTAATATACAGCATAGAGGATCACCTATCGTTGTGATTTCATTTCTCATGCCTAGCATACAGGGCCAACCATCGCTGTGATAACACCATTTATGTCTTGCGTTGAGGATCCCCCATCACTGTGATTCCATTTGTTTTGAGTCTGGCACACAGAATCCCTCATCGCTGTGATTCCTATTTTATATCTACTTTAAAGGATCACCCATCGTTGTGATTCTAACCTTGTCTTTAGTACTGAGTCACCCATCGCTGTGATTCCCTTTTTTTTTATTTTATTGTCTAACTGTACAGGATCACCATCCACTGTGATTCCATTTTTTTTATTTTTGTCTAGTGTACAGGATCACCCTTCGTTCTGATTCCATTTTTTGATGTCTAGTATAGAAGATCACCCATCGTTGTGATTCCATTTTTTTTTTCTAGTGTAGAGGATCACCATTCGTTTTGATTCCATTTTTTATGCCTTGCATAGAGGATCACCCATCGTTGTGATTCCATTTTTTTATGCCAAGCATAGCGGATCAACTTCGTTGTGATTCCATTTTTTTATGCCTAGCATAGAGGAACACCCATCGTTGTGATTCCACTTTTATATGCCTAGCATTGAGGTTCACCTGTTGTGATTCCATTTTTTTTATGCCTAGCATATCGGATCACTCTTCGTTCTGATTCCACTTTTTGATGTCTATTATAGAGGATAACCCGTCGTTGTGATTCCATTATTTTATGTCTAGTATAGAGGATCACCCATCGTTGTGATTTAATATGTTCATTCCTAGCATTTTTGTATGTCTAGCATAGAGGACCACCCATCGTTGTGATTCCATCTTTTTATGCCTCGCATGGAGGATCAATCATCGTTGTGAGTCCATTATTTTTTTTATGTCTTGCATAGAGGATCACCCATCGTTGTGATTTTATTTTTTTATGTCTAGCATAGAGGATAACCCATCATTCTGATTCCATCATCTTTTCATGTCTATAATAGAGGATCACCCTATCGCTGGGATTCCATTTTATTTTTAGGTCTAGCATAGAGGATCACCCATCGCTGTTATTCCATTCCTGTTAATATACAGCAGAGAGGATCACCCATCGTTGTGATACCACTTTTTTTATGTCTAGAAAAGAAGATCACCCATCGTTTAGATTCCAATTTTTATGCCTAGCATACAGGGCCTACCATCGCTGTGATACCACCATTTATGTCTAGCGTTGAGGATCCCCCATCACTGTGATTCCATTTGTTTTGAGTCTGGCATACAGGATCCCTCATCGCTGTGATTCCTATTTTATATTTACTTTAAAGGATCACCCATCGTTGTGATTCTAACCTTATGTCTTTTGTACTTAGTCACCCATCTTTGTGATTTCAACCTTATGTCTTTTATACTGAGTCACCCATCGCTGTGATTCCCTTTTTTTTTTATTTTATTGTCTAACTGTACAAGATCACCAACCACTGTGATTCCCTTTTTTTTTTTGTCTAGTGTAGAGGATCACCCATCATTTTTATTCCATTTTTTTATGCCTATCATAGCGGATCACTTTTCGTTCTGATTTCATTTTTTGATGTCTAGTATAGAAGATCACCTATCGTTGTGATTCCCTTTTTTTTTGTCTAGTGTAGAGGATCATCATTTGTTTTGATTCCATTTTTTATGCCTAGCATAGAGGATCATCCATCGTTGTGATTCCATTTTTTTAAGCCAAGCATAGCGGATCAACTTCGTTGTGATTCCATTTTTTTATGCCTAGCATAGAGGATCACCCATCGTTGTGATTCCACTTTTTTATGCCTAGCATTGAGGTTCACACATCGTTGTGATTCCTTTTTTTTTCAAGCCTAGCATAGTGGATCACCCTTCGTTCTGATTCAAATTTTTGATGTCTAGCATAGAGGATCATCCATTGTTGTGATTCCATTTTTTTATGTCTAGTATAGAGGATCACCCATCGAAGTGATTCCATTTTTTTATGCTAGTATAGAGGATCACCCATCGTTTTGATTTAATATTTTCATTCCTAGCATAGAGGACCACCCATCATTATGATTTCATTTTTGTATGTCTAGCATAGAGGACCATCCATCGTTGTGATTCCATCTTTTTATGCCTCGCATAGAGGATCATTCATCGTTGAGATTCCATTATTTTTCTATGTCTATCATATAGGATCACCCTTCGTTCTGATTCCATTTTTTGTATGTCTAGCATAGGGAATCACCCATTGTTGGGATTCCATTTTATTTTTAGGTATAGCATAGAGGATCACCCATCGTTGTTATTCCATTCCTTTTAATATATAGCATAGAGGATCACCCATCGTTGTGATTCCATTTTTTTTATGTCAAGCATAGAAGATCACCCACCGTTTGGATTCCAGTTTTTATGCTTAGCATAGAGGATCACCCATCGTTGTGATTCCATTTTTGTATGTCTAGCATAGAGGACCACCCATAGTTGTGATTCCATCTTTTTATGTCTAGCATAGAGGATCAATCCTCGTTGTGATTCCATTATTTTTTTTTGTCTATCATAGAGGATCCCCCATCGTTGTGATTCCATTATTTTTTTATGTCTAGCATAGAGGATCACCCATCGTTGGGATTCCATTTTATTTTTAGGTCTAGCATAGAGGATCACCCATCGTTGTTATTCCATTCTTTTTAACATAAAGCATAGAGGATCACCCATCGTTGTGATTCCATTTTTTTATGTCTAGCATAGAAGATTACCCATCGCTGTGATTCCATTTTTTATGCCTAGCATACAGGGCCAACCATCGCTGTGATACCACCATTAATGTGTAGCGTTGAGGATCCCCCATCACTGTGATTCCATTTGTTTTAAGTCTGGCATACAGGATCACTCATCGCTGGGATTCTTATTTTATATCTACTATAAAGGATCATTCATCGCTGTGATTCCAACCTTATGTGTTCTGTACTGAGTCACCCATCGTTGTGATTCCAACCTTATGTCTTTTGTACTGAGTCACCATTCACTGTTATTCCATTTTTTTCGTGTCTACTGAACAGGATCCCCAATCGCTCTGATTCCATGTGAATTTTTTTCTTGATATGTTTTTGACACCCTGCCACCAGATAGCCCTCGTACCCACCCATTGGCATGCTACCTCTTTTTCTAGTTAGGGTTCTGTTTAATTATTTGCTAGGCTTGCTTATCAGCAATAGTTCTTTTCTAACAGTATTATTTTTACAGCCATTGTGCATTTTGCCCAGCTCCATCTCTATTCTTTCTTTCGTGAGACTCTTGCGTAGGCTAGAGTGTCTTTCCTATCTGTGTAATTTCTTGCACTCTCAACACCATACCCTCAGTTGTTTAGTTTGATCTGGTCGCTGTCCTCATAGGTAATTATCAAAATGACTGCTGCTGAGATCCGTGGGTTTGTGGACTTGGCAGAACGACGATGCTATGAGGGAGACGCATTGTGAAGGGATGTGTAGGAACTCTCGAATGAAGCCAATCCCCGGAGAAGAACAGACCAAGAAAGGATACCGTATGAAAGAGAGAGAGACCTTATGAATTGAAGACGCAGGAAATTGATGTCCAATTGGCACTGCTCAATAACTCGCCACCTCAACCCAATGTTGCCAAAGTCCAGCAGGACAATTGTAGGAAGATCCAGTTTATTGAAGGGGTCACAAAGAAACTCCCTACATCAGAGTTCAAGGTAACCACGCCACAGCTTAGTAAGAAGTGTGGACTAGAGGCAGTGAGCGATCTCGGATATTAGGACCACGACTTGTTCTTGGGTCAAGAGCCAATGAAGGTCGTACAACGAGTGTCCCTGAGGTGCATGAAGGCTGTCAAACCCGAGCCCAAAACTGTGAGGACACCGTCTCCAGAGGAAGACGAATGGCTAGCTGACATTGACCTTAGGGAAATACCCTGGTCAAGTGAGGTGGGCCAGGAGTATTCTTCTCCCCCCAACGAGTCTGAACCTCGTATCCGAGAATGCTCCCAAGATAAAGCAACGCCACTTAACACCACTGGCGATAGGACTACCTCAAACACCAAGCTAGAGGTCTCAAAAGAGGCAAAAGGGGAAGCACCCATCAGCCCAGAGACCCTAAGGAGCCAGACAGAGCTCATTAGATTCCAGTATTGGGCGAAAGGCTGGAAGATTACAGAATATCCGCCTACTCGAACGAGATGGGAATGAATAATCCCTCTAAATATATAAATACATACATACTGTGTATATATATATATATATATATATATATATATATATATATATATATATATATATATATATATATATATATAACCTAAATATTCTATCGCCTTTATTACGCTTTATGAGAAATATATGAATAATTGTATTAATAATTTAATGTTATTTACAGGCTAACTGGCTTCAAGAGAGAGAGAGAGAGAGAGAGAGAGAGAGAGAGAGAGAGAGAGAGAGAGAGAGAGAGAGAGAGAGAGAGAGGGGGGGGAGGGTATTAAATTTTGCATATATTGGAAATCCTTATCTAGTGAAAGCACTAGAATATCTGCCACATATCAATAGATAGTTGTCATATAACTTTAAGGCATCGTCAATAATTAATAGACAGTTGATAGAATAAAACTACTTTTCCCTTGAATAGAATATATCATCGTGCAACTGCTTTACAGACAAGATTCTGTAAAGATATCCCGCACCTGTCATATACAATCTCTCTCTCTCTGTTCTTTTTCTCTTCGAATCTATTTTATCTTGGTGATCTTAATGAATTATTTGAAGCTTTCAAAATAAGCCAGAGGAACCAATATTAACATTTTAAATGTGTATAGTTTATCTCTTGGATAAAAATGTTTGTTCTTTTATATCTTTAAAAGGGTTTGAGTAGAAGTATAGAGAATCATTAAGAGAGGAATGCTTACCATGAACCTTGCAAGGGGAGGTGAAGCCCATGGATGTTTGTTGCATATTTTTTCATGTATATAAATTGCTAGCATTCTCACTTGTAAGGTTGCTTTTAGCAAAGTTGAAGTATCATGCAATTATTTCCTCCCATGCAGTATTTATATGTAAGGAATTTCTTTTTTTCTACAATTTAACCTGTAGTGAAAGATGAATATGTTATTTAACATGGATAAGGAGTGATAATATTACTAATATTCCTAAAAGGATTATTGTCCAATAATAATTATAATTTAGCTTTACTAAAAAATAATTGTATTCTGAGGGAGTGATCTATACCTCAGTATCATGTTCTTCCACTACCTTGGGTTAGAGTTCTCTTGCTTAAGGGTACACTTAGGCACACTATTTTATCGCACTTTTCTTCCTCTTGTTTAATTGTTTTATAGTTTATATAGGAAATTTTATTTTAATGGTGTTACTGTTCTTAAAATATTTCATTTTCCTTGTTACCTTTTTTCGCTGGGCTATTTTCCCTGTTGGAGCCCCTTGGGCTTGGAGCATCCTGCTTTTCCAGCTATGGTAATATCTTAGCAATTAGTAGTGATAGTAAATGCTACGGTATTTAATTTCAAACAAAAGGCAGTATCTTTGTGAATAAATTGTAATGACGTCCTTCCTATCAGCAAAAGTTATGCGACGCAAATGACAAATGCATTACCAACTGGAAACAAAAGATATTGATCTCTTAATTGGATGTGCCTATTCCGGATAAACAATGCGAATGATTCTGGTTCAGGCTACCTCAAATGTTCACTAAATACAAATCATTTGTATCGTAACAAATTAACATTCTAAAGAGTCATTATTTTTCACTGACCAGATTCAATGAAGTTATTACTGGGGTTTCTGCATAAAAAAAAAAATTATATTCGGACCCCTGCCCCCTCATGATGAGATGCTAGGATTATCTCCCCCCCCCCAAAAAAAAAAATAACACGTAAATGGTATTTTGGAAGAAGTAAGTGGTAATATTTAGCGTTGATAGCTGCTGTTAAATTACTTGAGAGAGAGAGAGAGAGAGAGAGAGAGAGAGAGAGAGAGAGAGAGAGAGAGAGAGAGAGAGAGAGAGAGAGTTTACGAACTTAAGGTTTTCATCTAGAGCAGATAATCACTATTGAAGAAGGAGTTAGATTACAGAAAAATCTATTTTTCTTTATTAATTGTCTATTTAGAACAATGCAAATTTTAAAGAATAGGCTCTGCGATAATTATGAATGTGTAATCAACATCTTTTTCCCCCAGTGTGATTATTGTTTAGTTACAGATTGAAAAACTTTACATTTCCCCAAATATCATCGACACAAAATAAAGATTTATGACGCCTGTCAAAAGAAATATATGCAACAATCGTGTCTAAACTCTCATATAGTCACAACGAGAAAAAAAGATAATCCTTGAATCTCCCTGACAGATACCCTCTTTGTATTGTATAATTTTGCACTCGAAAATCTACCTCCCCTTTACTGAGAGACTTTAATCCTCTTATATTCCCAATACATGTATTTCAACATAATCCTGTAGTCTAGTCTTCTCTCGATAACGTTTCTTTTCTAAAGTTCTTACAGCCATATCGGAAAAAATTCAACATATGAATGATATATGAAAACTAGATTCTTTGAAATATGATTACGAAAATTTAAGATAATTTCTTCAATATATAAATGATTTTTCAAAAGGCCTTCCTAGCACGTAGTTTTCCGTTCATGCTAGTAGGTGACCTATAACTCCTTTTCTGGCCACTGATTGGAGCATTGCTGCTAGGCTTGCAAGCTTAAAGGCTTTTTCAAAGTCTATGAAGACTATTGTTACCTCCTTTTGATTGATGCAGCTTAGAACGTCAGTAATGCATTCAGAAGTGCTGATTCCCTCCTGATGTGCATACAGCTGCTTGTGTAGGGATCCAATTTTGTATTTCATTCTCTTTAGGACCATTTTTCTCCTGTCTTTTCCATACAGGATACTAAGGCTATTGGATTCTTTGGTTTGGGGATCGGCTGTGTATCTTGCTGCTTCCAGGTTTGAGGCCTTGTGTGCTTAAGGTGTGTTTTGTTTATCAACCTCAGGAATGCAGTTTCTCCTGCTGGACCCATGTGTTTGATGATTGTGTAGGTGATCCTGTCTGCTCCTGGCGCAGTATCTTTCCCTGTTTTGTGTACTGCTCTCAGTTCCTCGACTGTGTATGGGGTGTCTGTGTCATCCTGTAGCTGGCCGGCTGTGCTGATCTTTTCCCACCTGGTTGGCGCCAGTTGCTCTTACAACCTTCTGGTTTCAGGGGAGAGATTAGCTGATAGTGATGTTTGCCAAGGCTGTTGCAATTCTTTCTGCCTCTTCTTGCGGGTGTGGGTGTGTTGCAACTGATGTTCTCTTTCTTCTGGCTACTCTGTGTAGCCATTTCCATAGCTCTGTAAGTGTTGTGTACTGTGACAAGTTTGTACAGCATTCCATCCATGTTTCTATTCTTATTTCATGGATTCTTTGTTGTGTTTCATTTTTAACTGTTTGCAGTAGTTTTCTGTTTTCTACTGTGGATCTTCTACAGATTTTTGTGACCCTATTTAGTCTTGTTTTTAGTGTCCTGACTTCTGGGCAGTATTACCAGGAGTCTTTGTATGTGTGGGTTCCTCTTGCTGCCTTTAGAGGCATTGCTTTATCAGCTGTGTTGTGAAACGAATCAACTAGGTCTTTCTCTAGTTGATCTATGTCTTCTGGAGGATTGTAGCTTACTGCCTATTAATCTATGGCTTGTTTAAAGAAGATCCCCTCTGTTAGATCTTGATTCATTTTGGTGAAGGTGGTGGAATTGGGGGTAGCTGTTGTATCTCCAATTCTGTTACTGTGGCAAGGTGGTCACTAATCAGGTTTGAGTGCAATCGCCATCTGGTTAGGTGTCTTATTGCTGTTGTGACAAAATTCAGATATGGTCTGCCTCCTGTTTTATGTATGGGTTGTCCTGTGTTTATTAGGGCGATTCCTTCAAATTCCTCCAGAGCGAAGACTATGTGTTCCCCTGAAGAGTTTTTCATTGATGGGGGATGATAATATGGGATGATGTGCATTAAAATCCCCACATATAAGGGTTGGTGTTCTTTCTTCATGAGCAAATAGTTGTGTCAGTTACAGCTCTCCTGTGTCTTCCCTGTTTATTTTCTTGTATATGTTATATATGTCTATAATTTGATTCAACAGTGTTATTTTTACTGCCTGTGTTTCTACTTTGGTACTGCAAGGAATTGGATTGTGTAACCTTGTTGTTGGTATTGTTGTTCTAACTAATGTAGCTAAGCCTTTGTCTGTGCCTATCTGTGGTGTGGTGTAGGCGTTATAACCTGAAATTCTGAGTTTTTTACCTGTTGTTAGGAATGTGTCTTGTGACAGGATGACATCTATCTACTCCATTTTGCATACCGAAATTATGGAGGATATTTTTGGCTAATTCTGGCCGAGTTCCATTGCAGGACTCTTATTCCTAAATGTATGTTGAACTGTCTAGGGTCCCCAGCTGCGAAGACAATTGTCTTGACCTCAGTGGATGGTGTGGATGAGGTGGATGAGGTAAGAGTGGATGAAGTGATGGTGGATGGGGTGAGTGGGATAATGGGGATGCTGTCTGGTGTGGCGGATGTGGAAGGTGTGGGTGATTGTGAAGATGGAGTGGGAGATGTGGATGATGTGGCATAAGAGGTGATCTCCTGGAGAGCGTGAGATGGGGGGGGGGGGACTTGGGTTGGGAAAGGAAACCCATTAGGACCTTTTCAATGCTGGCTGCTATTGTATCTGCACTTATTCTTCCAGTCACAGCCTGTGTGACCAGGTCAGTGAACCTTTCCCTCAGGACAGTGGTTTTGATGAAAATCATCCTGGGGAGAGGTTTTGGGGTCTGAGGTGTGGTGGTTGGTGCTCTCGAGGAGGATCTAGCTCTGGAGCATTTTCTGAGCTCCTCTTGAGTGTAGTACCTCCTTCTTGCCAGAGGTTTGGGAGCTGCTCTTCCTTTAGGCTCTTCTCTCTTCTCCTTGGGGAGGGCAGCAATCACTCTTGCTACCCTTTCAAGGCATCCCCAAGCCATGGCAGTGTGGCCCATTTTGCAGAAAGGGCACTTGGGCATAGTTGGGATTCCTGCCACCTTTTTATCAATGCAGTCCTGAGTGTTGTGCCGCTGACTGGATACCGCACAGGTTGGAAATTTGGCCTGACACTGGTCCTCATGATGGATGGTCAAACTTCTGGCAATAGTAGCATCTTAGTGGGTCTGGGTAATATTTTTTAACCCAGAAGCTACCGAAGATACTAAGGTTTACCTTCTTGGGGTGAGGCCATTTGAAAGTTACAAGGATGGCTTTTATAAAGAAGCCAACCTTGTTTGTCATTCTCTCTTCCGCGGTTATATTTGGCAGTTCAGTTAGATGGCTCTTCATCATATCAGTGGAGTAACCCAGGACTACAGCCTTCTTTATTTATTCTTCTTCCTTGAGCTCTCTCAGGTTGATGTCAGAGGTACTTCTGAGCGTGATTAGGGCTCTTGCATCTTTAGTGGAGATAGTCCACTTCCCTTGACGGGAAGGTTTAGCAAAAATGTTGAGGTTTTTGTGTTTCCTCTCAAAGGCTGCAATGGTCTTGAAGGTCTCTGCCAAGTTACTGGCTACTACTCTGAAGTAGTAGTTCTTTGCAATAGTCTAAGCTTCTGGAGCTGTATTTCTTCTTTCGCCATCTGGGCGTGCTAGGTGTCTGTTATCAGCATGGAGATTGTTCTTACTTGCTTGTTTCTTTTTTCGATCGACTTGAATCCACTCTTGAGTGTCAGTATCAGTCTCTTCTTGGGTCCTTTTTCTGTTATGGGGGTCGGTTATACAGAGTCAATTCTGGGTGAGCTTCAATCTCCCCGGATGCCATTGCTTCTAGTTTTATCTCATATAGGTCATTTACATTTCTCCAAGACAAGTCATTGGAAGGGGGGAGGTCGAAGATAGACAATGTGTCTGGTCGGGTTGTCCAGCCCTTTAAGCCCTAGGGCCCCAGACAAAGTTCTAGAAGGTGTTAGAAGGATGAAAAATACAGAATCTGCAACAGGACGGTTAATTGGGGGAGGCCCTATCTAGCCTATTGGTAGCTACGTACTGACCTGCACAAGTCGCAGCTGGGGAGCCTCCTTACTTCTTATCAATCACTAAGAAAGCCCAGCAGTCTATTCGTGCAGGTAGGGAGGTTTAGGGTTGAATTGAAAGAAAGCACAATCCTATCACCTTATTGTAACTATGTGTATTTTTTCAAAGCCTGGCTTATCTATGCCTGGTAAGCAAGGGCCTATTTCCTAACACCTATTCCTATCCTTGGTTTATAGGTGCCAAGCCTAACTGCCCTATGCCACTTGCCACAGATGGCGAGAGTGGGAAGTTTTTGATCCTGAGTCTTGTATGTTCCACAGGAGGATCTGTTTGGAAGTGAAGAGGGTTAGAATAGTTAGAGAAGAAAAACCTAACGATTTAATGATAATTCTTTATAAAAAGGGGTATAAATCAGCCAGATTTTGAGGGCAAGGCCCTTGACAGTGGCGCTGAAAGGCACGCTAAAGCAGACTACACAGTAGGGGTAGCACAAGGTAGCCCCTACAGTCAGGAATCATGGTGAAATCTACGGAGGCAGCGGTGATCTCTGCAGGCCAGCCGAAAATTTCAGCCGAGAATCTCAGCCGAAAATTTCAGCCAGGTAGAGAAGGCAGCAAAAAGCAGCAGTCAGCAGCAGCTAAAATCCCATGGGAGGCAGCAGGGGGTTGGCAGTCAGTCAGGCGAGACAGCTCAGTAGCAGCAGCAGGTAGGAGGTCCTTTCTCTGTGGGAGCAGAGTGAGAACTGTGTTGGAATACAGAAGTTGTTGTTGAAGATTGCCTGGCCCTTTTGGCCAGACACGGGCTCTTGCGTTTTTGCAGCCTGTAGGTGTTTTGGTAGGATTTTGGGGATAGGTAGTTGGGATGTGGAATATTCTGCAACTTTTATTTTAGGATATTGGGTTAGGTTCTGGGTTCTGGATGGTGACAGGCGATGGTTCAATGCCTGTTTAGAGAAGGAAGAAGGTGACAGCAGGAAGGGGATGTCCTTCTCAAGAGCAAACTGGCTCCAGTCTTTAGTTAGAGAAAATGAGTTATAGTAGTAAGTCCCAATAAGTAGGAGGGCTCGGGAAGGAGTTGAAAAGTTTTAGTTGGAGATGTTGGTATAAGTGAAGTGAAAAACTTCATAGTGGTTTAAGCTTAAGTTATTAGGTAGAGGAATAGTGTGAGATTTCCGCTGAGTAAGAGAGAGCTGAAAGGAGGGAGTAGTAGCTGCTTGAGTAGTAGGGAAAGGGTGGAATAAACATTCCTGTACCCATAAAACTAGAACAAAAATAAAAATAAAGAGTTACTTATAATTGTGATTATTGAGACGTCAGTGGATTAGTGGTTTGGAGGGATACCTGAACTAAAAAGAGAGATATTGCAAGTGGAAGAGGTGTTAGAAACCAAAAAAACCGTCAATGGCTCCGCCTCCATTTTCAACGTTGCAAAAAGGACGGGAAAGCAAAACTGTCTCCTTATAAGGAGTACAAGTTATTGCCCTCAGCCGCCAACAATCGTTTTGATTCCAACAGAGAAGTTGAAGAGGGGGGGGGGGGAAATAGTCATTTAGGTTGAAACTGGTGCTGTTACTACGTTATCTTGGTGGAGGGTAGCTGCGAAGAAAGGCTGAGAGGGCCTCAACATTAGCAATTATGTGTCTGGCAATTGCTGTTGCAGTTGCAGGATTGTTTGGGTTGAGATCCTGCCAAAGTAGGCTCGTTTCCTGACAGTGCTGTAGGTACTGCTGTGGAGGTTCTTCTGTGTCTTGATCACAGTAATTGCACGGTCTTAATGGTTTATGCTGTGTTGCTGGGTCTTTACCGTTGTCCAAGATAATTTGCTAGCTGCATAGATATCCCAGTCGAAGTCTGCAGATGATAACAGTGA
>NC_090741.1:21931393-21933893 GCF_036898095.1 Palaemon carinicauda
ACAAAATAAGGTAAAATCATGGTCAAAACCTAGAGAGGAAATAATTACTAATAAAATCAGAAAGTTCATGAAACCCACTAGAGGAAACAAGAACCTACAAAAAATAACTGCCACCAGAAACAGGAAGAGGAAGATGAGACTGTGTTAATTGGTGACTCCATGGTAAAGGACCAAGAGGAGGAAAAAAGTCAGATCATATCCAGGTGCCAATGCACAGAAGATAGATGTAGTTAGTAAAACTATAACAGAGAACAAGAAGACTACTATTGTTTAGTCAACCTGAAATTATCTATTCCTAAGAAGATATGCTGGTGGGCAAGCAGAACCTTTCGTTGAACAGCTAAAAAAAAAATATTGAAACGACTAGGAACAAGACCAATAATGCATTAGTTATAGGCATTTTCCTAATACTCAAGGTCAGCCACTTCACAGTCATTAATTAGGGACTTTGGGATAAATGAAAGGTTTAAATCCATACTCCAGAAAAAGAAAGTTGAATTTGTAGACCCCTGAGACATATTTTATACCAAAAGAGAATTAAACAAAAGAAAGTGAATACACTTTATTATTATCATCCTTATTATCATAACTAGCCCAAGTAAAACCCTAGTTGGAAAAGCAAGATGATATATACCCAAGGGCTCCAACAGGGAATAATACTAGGAAGTTACAACAATTGGACAATCGATTTATGAAATATAGCTTGGATATCTTAGCCCTAACTGAAACACGTTATAAAGGGATTGGTAAAGAATTCTTAGACAAAAGGATAATGAGACGACGGCATATGGGTTTTCTTCATTTATTACAAAAGGTTCGTTCGTAAGTACACAATACACAATCTACCCTCTCAGGTGATGGACAAATCAACTCGAGTGGTCACCGGCAACTAACTACTGCCTTCGTTATCAAAATGCAGCCATTGCAAAACATGCAGGCACATAGGTTTTTGTGGAATACTCATGAATATTGAGTTCATTTACCCTGATATACAAGACATCTACATACACTAATTAGGACATATATATGTATATATATATATATATATATATATATATATATATATATATATATATTTATATATATATATATATATATATATATATATATATATATATATATATATATATATATATATATATAATATGTATATATATACGGATATATATATATATATATATATATATATATATATATATATATATATATAATATGTATATATATATACGGATATATATATATATATATATATATATATATATATATATATATATATATATATATATATATTTATTTATATATATATATATATATATATACATATGTATGTATATATGTATAAATATAAATATATATATATATATATATATATATATACATATATATGTATATATATATATATATATATATATATATATATATATATATATATATATATATATATATATATTTAATTAAGCCATATATTTTTGATTCATTAATCTCTGGATTCTCTTAACGACCTCTGGATCAGAGCCCTAAGTGAAATCACACAAAGTCAAGAGATTGTGACCGGTCGGCAGTCCAACCCTAGTCTGGCAAGCTTGTATAGACAGTGACTTACCACTTGGCCATAAAGAAAGATCTTTATTCGTGAGATTTTGCCTGGGGCTCTGATCCCGAGGTTGTTGAGAAAATCCAGACATTAATGTATAAAAAGATATGGCTTATTTGAATAGGAAAAACATGCCTTAATGTGTAAAATTGATCATATATATATATATATATATATATATATATATATATATATATATGTGTGTGTGTGTGTGTGTGTGTGTATATATACATATATATATATATATATATATATATATATATATATATATATATCGATATAATCATATATATATATATATATATATATATATATATATATATATATAGAGTATATATATACATATATATATATATATATATATATATATATATATATATATATATATATATATATATATATATATATATTCAAGAAGAACAGATGGATTTGGAAGAGACGGGCTAAGAATGATGATAACATCATGAACATAAAAGCAATAAAGGAGAGCTGTAAATATGAGAATGTTACTTGCAAAATTTAAATTAAAGCAGTGTAGACTAGGTATTATAATTTGCTATTCACTCATAAATGATTCCCTAGAAGAAAGGAAAAATTAATACTATGAAAGATATGAAAATTTTGATAGATGACTTCATGGCCAAAGTAGGAAGGAATAATTAAGGTAAAGAACATGTGCTAGGTGGTGAGGGACTTGGTGGAGTTGCAAATGAAAATGGGGAACATTTTATAAGTTTTGGTTAAAAAGAACTCTCTTATTATTGGAGGTACTCTTTTCTAGCGCAAGCACATCCAAAAATATACATGGACTTCACCATGTGGCAATTAAAAAAATTAATAGATCACATAGCCTATTTTAAAATAAGAAGGAGGACTCTGAGAAGAGCAAGTGGCTTTAGAGGTGCG
>NC_090741.1:21941393-21968893 GCF_036898095.1 Palaemon carinicauda
CCATATTGATTTTTCCAATAATTTATAGACTATGAGGAAGCTTTTGATTTTGTCATAACCTCAGCAGTAGTGAAAACCTTTCAAAGACAACGGAAAGATCAATGTTATGTTAGAACACTTGATGATATCTACATAGGAAGTACATCAATGCTAAAACTACATAAAGATAGTGAGAATATTCCAATTAGGAGTATTCACAGCATGCCCGGAAGAACTTTTTAGGTATTTAGATTAACAAAATGTAGAAAACAATATTAAAGGGGAACACCTTAACAATTGCAAATGACATAACTGTTTAGTGAGTCATGGGAGGAATTGCAAAAGATGATAGATGATTTGAATACAGAAAGAAATGTAAGCTTGAAAATTTATAAAGCTAAAACTGTTTATACATAATGAAAATGCAGAGCGACAGCAAATAGGAGTTATGGATAAACTTCTAAACATTGTTATTGATTATATCTACTTAAGACAGACAGTTAATGCTTCACCAGGACACGAGACCGAAATTAAAAGAAGGATAAGCATGGGATGAATAACACTAAATTACAAAATACAATACTAAATAATATTGTGTGTCTGTTTTACAGTGTTCGATTTTCATTGCTAAACCATTCTTTATATGTTACTTCCCTTATGGAATATAAAATTTCTCATTATATTTAATCTCCTTGCAAATGCCGTACTTCCATTGACTTGAAGACTTTTTGCAAAATATTTCCATGATATAGAGATATATTTGTCTGATTAAAACGATACATGACCCAATATAATATGTATGAAATACCTCTTTCTATGCCAGTATATCTCCAAATCTTCGTAGCACGTCAATCTATTGTCTTTTCTTCCTTCCCCTGCATCGTTTCTGATCTCTAAGGACCCATTCTGTTTTGTATTTTTGTTTTTGTCCGCCTTTTATCTGTTACTTGTAATATATGCGCTGCCCATGTCAATGGTTTTTAGTACTCATTGTTAGAATATCCTCTACTCTGGTATCATTGATACTTTTTTTTCTCTCTCCTAGTGTTACTCCAGATAGACAATTATTTGGTCCTTTGACTGGCCAGCCAGTACTACTCTGATTATGGCTCATGCTCCCTTTACCTACAAATACACCGAGTAGTCTGCCATTTTCTTTACATACTCTCCTCTTTCATTATACATCTGACAACACTGATATTACCAAACAAATCTTTTCATCTTAAGAGGTTAATTACTACACTGTCATTGTTCGGTGGTTATTTTCCTTTTGGCAAGGGTAGAAGAGACTCTTTGGCTATGGTAAGCTGTTCTTCTAAGAGAAGCATAATCCAAAATCAAACCATGGTTCTATAGTCTTGGGTAGTGCCATAGCCTGTGGTCCACTCTCTTCCATTGTGTTGGGCTAGAGTTGTTTTGCTTGACGGTACACTCAGCCACAATATTCTATCTTATTCATCTTTTTAATATTTTTGATAGTTTATGTATGAAATATTCATTTTGATGTTTTTATTGTTCTTAAAATATCTTATTTTAATTGTTGATTACTTTTCTCATAGTTTATTTCCCTATTTCCTTTCCTCACTGTTGGAGCCCTTAGGTTTATAGCATCATGTGTTTCCAGCTAAGGTTATAGCTTACCATGTAAAAATAATAATAATAATAATAATAATAATAATAATAATAATAATAATAATAATAATAATAGTAATAATAATGATAACCCTATCTGACTGAATATTTTATTTTTCAGAGTGAAATAGGCCTTTTAATTTTCATAATCTCATTTTGCTTACCCAATGCTCTCCTGCCTATTCTTATCCTTCTTTTAATTATGGTCTCACATCCTAAGGAAACATTTACAGTCTGTTTTAACTATGTTTATTCGTCATCAATCTCGAGTGGTTCTTCCATTACCCTTATTTTCTGTCTCGGCATTTCATTGAACATTATCTTAGTCTTACTCATATTTATTTTTACTCGTATACCTACATTTCTGCATTTCCAATTCAGATTTTCTATCATTTCTTTGCAATTCCTCCATTGATTTCCTAAATAAAACTATGTCATCTGCAAATCTCAAGTTGTTGAGGTATTCCCCATTAATGTGAATTCTGGTATATTCAAAATATAATTTTTTAAAAACTTCTTCTATGCACACTGTGAATAATTTAGGAAAGATAGGATCTTCCTGTGTAACTCCTTTTTTCAGTTGATGTTATTTAATACCTTTATTTTGATTTAGGACTGCCGTACTACATTTATAAACACACTTAAGTGTTCTAACATATAATCTATCTGTTCCTTGTTTTTGAAGGTCTTTCTCCTTACAGCTGAAGTTTTGACAGAATCAAAATCTTTTTCATACTGTATACATTCCATGCATAATAGTTTCTCATACTCTCTTCATTTTCCTATTAGATGGATAATCATATGGTCTTCCCAATTAAATAATCGAAATTCAGAAATTTTAAATTGAATAAATACTTTCATAACATACGGGTTTACATACAAAATGTGTCACTTCATAGTTTATCTAAGACTTAACATGTATTCACCTTTTTGTATTTTCTTCATTTGTAAATAATTCTTTATTAATGTTTTACTTTTCTACCCAGATGGAAAGCTTTCACCAATGGAGCTATCGCTTTTAGTTGCATTCACTCCTTCAAAATTAAATGGCAGTTTAGTTGATGATAATAATATTAACAACATCAATAATAATAATAATAATAATAATAATAATAATAATAATAATAATAATAATAATAATAATAATAATAATAATAATAATAATAATAGACTCTTTATGCTCAAATTTATATTTATAAAGAGGTTTTATACAATTATTTTCTAAGCACCAGGCATAATGGCCTAGTTTTTTCGACAGATATGTACTATTACACGAATTTGAATTATACCGTTGATCTTTTTATTACTTTCTTGATTTCTTTTTCAATATAGTGTAAAATCCAGAGAAGACCAATATGTTTACGATAGATGAAGGAGAGGCTTCCAAAACCTCTGGAAGCCTTCTTTATGGATGGGAAATGGCGTTGAGTATCTATGTCCTGTGGAAAATTAATAAGTGAAATAAGGATTGAAAAGACAAAACTCAAGGTAATATTAGAGTATGTGCTAAATATGGCAGGATAGCACAGTGTTAAATGGGAATGTGAAGAAACTCTCTCTCTCTCTCTCTCTCTCTCTCTCTCTCTCTCTCTCTCTCTCTCTCTCTCTCTCTCTCTCTCTCTCGTCTTGAGCTTACAATATTTTATAGGTTTGCTCACTAATCCCTTTCGACCTGTATACCCGAAGCTATGAAAGTATTGGACCTTCTAATGAAAGGAAATCCTTAATGGAAAAGGATATTGGGAGACGCTCTCCCCCTCCCTTTCTTGGGGCTATTATTTCTCTGATATAAAAGTAAATACTCCTTGTTCGAAATGATAAATTTAACTAATTACCTTACTATATATATATATATATATATATATATATATATATATATATATATATATATATATATATCCCATATCAACAGATAATGACACAACAGAACATGGTTTTTTTTTCACTTTTTTACAAACAGGTTCGGGAATACACTGTGTACATCCGATGTTCTCAGATGAGTACCTTGTCTAATGATTGCTCGAATTGTACTGCCTAACCCTCGGCATGTAAGATGCAATGTTGCCCTATCAATATGCTTGATTGCTAGGTTTTGTGGAATTCTCCAGTGTGATGGAAATATACTGTTACCAATAGGGTGTCAACACATTACCTTATGAAACTAAGGGCACTTCACGTATAACAGTGATGCGCCCTACCATTTGTGATAAGTCATAGTACTCTTAAAAAGGTCATTAATCTCACAGTACAAAATACTCTCTAGTCTATGATATATGGAGGACACTCCGACCCGGAATAGGGCATGGCATGTACTAGACAGAAATGCAACATAAAAAAATCCCCCCCAAAAAAACAGACATCTTCCAAAAAAAAAATGAAAAATTAATATTGCATGTAAAAATATACGCAATAAAATATGAAATAATTTCACTAATTTCATATTATGACTTCTGCAAATAAAATACAGAATACCCAAAGTAAAAAAAAGCATATCAATATCAATATTACCCAACCTCATCAATAACCTCCCTCTGGTTGCAGGCAATACGGGCCTTTAGGGCGGGACAGGGGTAGGAATAGATACTCCTTCATCCCTCGATTTAACTTGTCCGAGTTTACGGCACAATTTCACAACAAAACTCACCACCACCATTCCGCCATTTTTAAAATTACTACTACACATGCACTTGTAACTATCAATCGGTGGCCACTGGCTGTTTTCCCGAGAAAATCATTCATCTTCCCGCCCTTCTCTTATAACTTTGATTATAAGTTATTCACATCTACACATTCCCTAACACTGCCTTTCCTTGAGACTGAACATTAATCCCGTTGCCACTTGCCCTTCAGGAACTGCTCCGGACCCCAGCAAACAGGAATAATATAAATACATGAATAATACAATATCCACCTGACGGATCTTACTGACCTACTTAACCTCTCTCTGTTTCTTTTTTTTTTTTCTTCTTCTTCTTTTTAGGTTCACTCAGCAGTATGTCATGCCCATTGCTACACTCAGCAGAATTATTACAACTTTTTACTTATACATTAAGCACCAACATAAGAAGAGATTGTTATCATCAAGTTTATTTAAAACACGTCATAATAAGAAATTAGGTATGTTCAAACAACAACAGCGAAGAAAAAAAATTCTACTCATCAACTCGAGGAATGTCACGTATGCAGGGATAAGGAGGTTAACTCTGATTGACACTTTTGAAAACTACCTCTTCCAGCACCACATGTATGTGTGCCTGATGATGCTAAGACACTACACCATTAATAATGCTTTGTATCACAACTGTGTTAGATTTAACCATCTTTACTCGGTATGAACCCATATACGCTGGCTCTAGTTGTTTGTTTCCTAGGTTGCAAGTGCTTCAAATACACACGATCGCCCCCAAATACTTTTACTGGTGCAGTTTTAAACCGACCATCATACTTTGAGCTGTGCTTTTCATTATCTCTTTTCAAAAACCTTTCAGTGGAGTTCATTACTCTCCTTACGAGATTTAGTACATAGACACAGTATTGTTCGGTTAACTAATTTGGCAACTGTTGCCAAATAATCAGGACAGTATATGGTAACACAGGATCCTGTCCAAACACTAAAAAGAAAGGCGAGTCCATGAGCGAAGCATTTTATGCAATGGTCAAAGCTAGCTCAGCTGTAGGAAGCATGGCGTGCCAAAGAAGGGGGTCATTAGCTACTAAGTAACGTAAAATTCGCACCACTTCCCTAATATGCGATTCCACTAAATCATCAGCTGAAGGCCTATATGCGGTCACTGAAAAGATTCCAATTTTCATCAAGTCCGTGACCGATTTCACCACATTATTTATAAACTCGAGACCATTATCACTTATCAAAAGTTTCGGGCAACCAAACCTAGTAATGAAAGAACACAGTGCCAGGGTTAATTAATTTGCTGATTTATCTAACATTGCGTAAGTATAAGTGTACCAAGTAAATGCATCCACAAATACACACACACACACACATATATATATATATATATATATATATATATATATATATATATATATATATATATATATATATATATATATATATATATATATTTATTTTGTGTTATACCAATAGGAAATGGTCCTACGACATCCATATGCACCCAATTTTCATCAAGTCCGTGACCGATTTCACCACATTATTTATAAACTCGAGACCATTATCACTTATCAAAAGTTTCGGGCAACCAAACCTAGTAATGAAAGAGCACAGTGCCAGGGTTAATTAATTTGCTGATTTATCTAACATTGCGTAAGTATAAGTGTACCAAGTAAATGCATCCACAAATACACACACACACACACACACATATATATATATATATATATATATATATATATATATATATATATATATATATATATATATATATATATATATATATATATATATATATATACATATATATATATATATATATATATTTATTTTGTGTTATACCAATAGGAAATGGTCCTACGACATCCATATGCACCCAATAAAATTTAATAGGAATCCCACGCTACTTTTGTGCTTCCAGTACAGTGTTTTTAGTTCTTTGAAACAGTTATAAGCCTGACAACATTTTATAAAAATTTCTATAGATTTTTTCATTCCTATGAATCCCTAAATGCCCTGCATATGGACTTGCATGTAGAATATGGATGGCTCGATTAATTAAAGAAGGAGGAAGAACTACCCATACACAAAATTCCCCTTCCCTCTTATTGTGAGCACAATATAAGATATCATTCACTATAAAAAAATTCTTACGAGGCACATTCAGAAATGATGGATAACTCATCAATTCCCTTTTAATCCCTGCTCGCACTCTTTCCATCCATTCCTCTTTTTTCTATCACTCTTGGACTTCCTTTATGTCCCAACCTCCCAAGTCAATCACATCTAAATTGTCAGGACACTCATTCTGGATACCCCTGGCCGTCTTTTCGACCGCCCACACGTTTTCACATTCTCCCCCCTCGCTCTCTCTCTCTCTCTCTCTCTCTCTCTCTCTCTCTCTCTCTCTCTCTCTCTCTCTCTCTCTCTCTCGCTCACAGATCCCATTTTATGATAGCTCCTCGCGTGAATTCACATCCCATTCTTTATTTTGATGGGGGTTTTCAATATTTCGATTTCGTTCTTCGTTCCACTTTTGTACCCTAGTTGTTACTCCTATTACTGGACCTCTAGAGAGGGCATCAGCTACCTTGTTAGCTTTACCTTCTATGTGGTGGAATCCCTTTATATTAAACTCTAACAATGTTTCAATCCATCTCGCTCGTCTAGATGTCAAGTCATCTTTGTGAAATAAATCATGTAAGGGGCGATGATCACTTAGCAACTTAATCGGCTGACCTTATAAAAAGAACTTTTGCCTCCCTAGAACCCAAATAATAGCCATTGCCTCCCAATCTGATGTACTATAATTTTTATTTTCCTGCCCCTTTTAATGCCCTGGAAGCAAAACAAATGGGTTGCTCTCTACCTTTACCATCTTGTTGAGAAATTACGCCACCAGTAACTACACGACTCACATCTGTTTTCAATAAAAACGGGCAATAAAATCTAGGATATGCGGGTAAGTCATTGCTAGTTAAGGCAGCTTTCAAATGATTAAAGACTCTTTCTTCTTCCACTCCAAAATTTATTACTTTTTGTTTCTTTAAAGCATCTAAGATTCTTGCTATTTCTCCAAAACCTCTTATTAATTTATGGTAATACCCAGCCAGCCCAAGGAACCTAGCTACTTCCTTAGGGATACGTGGCTTGGGGAAATGTCTAATAGCATCAAGTTTACTGGGGGAGGGTTGGATACCTTTTGGGCTTAATATGTGACCCAAAAATTTGACCTGTTTACAGAAAAATTTGCCCTTTGACAAATTTATTTTCATGCCATTACGTCTCAATGCTTCTAAAACTTTACCGATTTTATTGCCCGTTTTTATTGAAAACAGATGTGATTTATTATTATGTTCTTTGGCCGTTTTCCCTGTGATTATGATATCGTCTAAATAAACATGAACATCATGGCCAATTAATGAAGACAAAACCGCCATCATTACTCTAGAAAAAATGAATTGAAGCATTTTCAACACCGAAAGAAAGAAACTTAAACTGAAATAGTAGATCGCTAGCTACAAATGCCATTTTACATTTACTGTCTTCCTTTCTCACCTTTCTCACCAGACGCCAGGTAGGCCTCCAGGCCTGTCAGTCGTCCTGCTTCAAGAACTGTCTCCATTCTTGGCGATCCTCATAGAGCCTCATCTCACCAACTTCCCGCAAACTGAAGCCTCTCCTCTCTACTCCTCTCTCTATGTTTTGTAGCCATCTCAGTTTTGGTCTTCCTACCGGTCTCCTTCCTTCTGGTGTCCATTCCAAAAAACTTACAGGATATCGCTCTTCCTCCATTCTTTTGACATGTCCAAACCATCTAAGCTGTCCTCTCTCCACAAAATCCAGAATCCCCTCCACTCCCAGTTCTCTTCTAATATCTTCATTTCGTAGTCTATCCAGTCTTGTCACACCTTTTATGAGTCTTAAGTCTTTCATTTCAGCTGCTTGGAGTTGGCTTCTAGTTCTTGAAGGTAATGTCCATGATTCATGGCCATAAGTCAATATTGGTCTTGAAATAGCTAGGTATATTATGGTTTTCACTTTGCGAGGTATGTTTCTGTCTTTCATCAGTGGGTAGAGCAGATACAAATTGTTACTGAATTTCTGAACTCAGGTAGTTATTTCCAGTTTTGGATCGTTTTGGTCACAAAACTCCACTCCTAAGTATTTTAAATTTCTACACTGTTTCAATGTATGACCTTCTAATTCTACATCTACGTTGTTTGGTGTTCGTGATAGGTGCATAATCTCTGTCTTATCCTTGTTGATCCGCATTGCATTTGCTGTTAAGATCGCATTCCAGTTGTTGACGTTTTCTTGGAGAGCTTCTGCGTTGGGGGCTATCATTGCGTGGTCATCTGCATACAGAAGGTTGATGATCATATCTTCAGCTTCGTCCTCGCCTCGTTCCCTCATACATTTGTCTAGGAACAGTATAAAAAGAAGTGGAGAAAGGACGCTGCCCTGTCTTACTCCTCATTTAATTTCAAACCAATCTTCATTCTTTTGATTTGTTTTTACTCTGGATTTGATGTTTTGATAGGTGTTATAAATTACTCTTATAAGTTTCTCAGGGATTCCATAGTAAGGGTCTTTTAGGGCATCCCATATTTTTATTCTTGGTACTCTATCAAAAGCCTTTTCTAGATCTATAAAAGCAATATATCTGTCCCTGTTCCATTCCCAGCTTTTCTCTAATATCATCTTGAGTGAGAAAATCATATCGGTTGTCCCTCTTCCTTGCCGAAAACCACTTTGCCATTCCCCCAGCTTTGGTTCAACATATCCTCTCAATCTGGTTTCAAGTATTCTTTCATATACTTTAAAAGCGTGTGACATTAGGGATATTCCTCTATAATTTCTGCAATTTGTCTTGTCACCTTTTTTATAGATTGGGCATATTAGATATCTTCTCCAGTCTTCAGGTGGTATTTTTGCATTCCAGAGTATGTCGATTAGTTCCAGCAGCCAAATGACTCCATCCTCACCCATGTTTTTAAGGAGCTCTGCAGGTATTGTATCCACTCCAGGGGCCTTACCATTTCTCATCCTCTTGAGGGCATTTTTTTACTTCCTGTGTCGTTATGTCAGGTTCTGCATCCCCAACCACATCACATTCTACATGTTCTTCAAGGTCATCATTTTCATTGTTTAGTAGTGTTTCAAAGTGATGCTTCCATCCTAATTCAATTTCTCGGGGTTCGGTTAAAATTGTCCCATCCATAGGGTCTTTGATTACACAAGTGGGTGATTTCCTTCCTTAATGAGTATTTTTAGTATCCAGATTTTAAAGCAATAGTTGTAAAATATTTACTATCCTGTACCTTCACAAATAATTCTTCGATCGAGGGCAATGGAGAGATCTTATCCTTAGTGAAGGCATTCAGCTTCCTATAATCAACACAATTTTACCAAGCCATCCTTTTTCATAACAGCTTCAATTGGAGAAGCCCAGGAGGATTTGCTCTTCTCGATTATCCCCAGTGCCCTTAATTTACTAATTTCCCTTTCTATCTCTCCGTGGAAATTAATGGGTACATCATAAGGCCTTGACCTGATTGGCTCCACCTGCCCAGTTTCAATGCTAAAGGGAAATCGATCAATCCTCCTGGGTGGGTCAGTCTCCAAATGCAATTACATCAAAATCATTATTAACATTGTTACTAATTACAGGTTGATATTTTGGCGGATATAGTTTTTGCGTTCGTCTGTGCAGGCTGGAGTTGTGGAGCCCAAGATCCCATTATTAGCAATCTGATATAACTACTTCACACACAGAATCACTTCCTAGCACAAATCTTTTATTTGACAAATTACTTATCGTTATATCAGCTCTGTTCTCTTTTATTTCTGACAAGCCCTCTAAGACTATGTGTGCCCAATTGTAATAGGGTTTAACAATGACCTGAATTCCTTACGGAAGATGCTGAATGTGGTCACTGATATGTTCTTAACCCTGCGTAAGTAACCTATTTTTGTTGGTCCGCCATCAATTACCTGGTACCTGTATGGTCACCTCCATTTTCGGATCCAATAACTCCTTTATTATTAAAGATATCAAACAACTGAAACTTGCACATTCATCAATAATCATCCCTTAATAATATGTTAGAAGTAAAGAAAACACGAATTTTTTTTTATATTTATTACAAATATTTTGAAAAAATAACTATACAAAAATATATATATTCATAAAACAGACCATACATTTATTTACACTTAACCTATAATACTTTTGTGACATGGGTATTAAAGATAGATGATAAGGGAACATCCATGCCCATTTTCAAGACCCCTGGACCAAAAACACCAAATCTGTAACAGGAGTGAAAAAAAGGAAATTATTTTGGAAAAAAAACACTACTTTAAAAATGTCCCCTGTAATCTACCTAAATATTAAAATATTTCTATAATATCTTACACAATTGTGAATTGACCCTTCTAGAATAAAAAGCAGGTAAAAAAAGTGAATCTGAGTAATTACAAGCTTCCAAAAAAACAAAAAACGAAAATTCCTTCCGAGAGGGCTATTTAACATAAGGTATTTTCTCTATTCTCTCAGAAATCAATATATTACCATCGAATAATATGTGATTACCAAATATACATTCTAGAATACAAGAAAAGTAAAATAAACTATATATGAGTACTTAAAAGATAAAAAAAAAAAATTCTTGCGAGAGGGCCATTTGACATACAGTATTTTCCCTATTGTTCTCTCAAAAATCAATATAAGACCCTCAAATTTTATGAGGATACCATATATACATTATAGAACACAAGACAAATAAAAAAAATAAATATGAATACTTAAAAGACTCTATAAAATAAAAAGAAAAAATTCTTCTGAGAGGGTCATTTGACATAAGGTATTTTTCCTAATGCTCTCTCAGAAATCAATATAAGACCCTCAAATTATATGTGGATACCAAATATACATTCTAGAATACAAGACAAGTAAAAAAAATAAATATGAATACTTAAAAGATTCTAAAAAATAAAAAAAAAAAGAAAAATGCTTCTGAGAGGGTTATTTGACTTAAGGTATTTTCCCTATTGATCTCTCAGAAATCAAAAAAGACCCTCAAATTATATGTGAATACCACATATACATTCTAGAATACTAGACAAGTAAAAAAACATAATATGAATACTTGAAAGAATCTAAAAAATAAATGAAAAAAAAAAGATTCTTTTAAGAGGGTCATTTGACATAGGTATTTTCCCTATTGATCTCTCAGAAATCAATATGAGATCCTCAAATTATATATGGATACCACATATACATTCGAGAACACAAGACAAGTGAAAAACTAAATATGAATAATTAAAACTCTAAAAAATCAAAAAATAAAAAAATAAAAATTCTTCTGAGAGGGCAATTTGACTAAGGTATTTTCCTTATTGCTCTCTCTGAAATCAATGCAAGACTAAAATCATATGTGCATACCAAATATACTTGAATAATGGAAAAGTTGTGAAAAATGTTAAAAAAGTTTGTGTTCCTACCTCAATTTTGAATGTAGTTCATGCAAGTGATGATGTAGTGCTATGGGCACGTATATTTCTTGCACTGCACACAAAAAAAAAAACTTTGATTTCTTGTTTGAGGAACGAGGACATATGTGGCATCTGTTCCTCTTATTCTGACCAACCTCGGTGCCCATTCCAGGGTCAGTATCTGTTGGAATTTCAGGGTCCACATTAAATACTGAGCCAATGGTGTACCTCAGCTCCCTGGGCAAGGTCCTTGCTTATAACCTGTAAACAGCCCACCTCCTAGTAATGATCAACCACCCCTAACCCAAATGCATGCCTCGTCAATAACTTTGTCCCTGCTGCCTGGACCTGGTGCAAGATATATGCATTGGTGTATACCGTGTTGATGATATTGAAGAAAAAACCCAAAGGCCATCTTCTGGTGTTCCTGATGCAAGAAGTGTTGGCACATAACTGGTCAAAGGTGTCTACACCCCCTTTTGTGGTATTGTAGAACATTTGTGGGTCAGTCTTCACTTTTTCTATTATGGAAGGTTTGAGATGGATACTGCTTAGGAGCTGTACCCTCATGGTCCTGCTTGCTTGGTGGGAAATAAGGGTCACGTTCTTCTCATAGTAGTACATAGCAATTGACTCTCCTACTTTAATCTTCATCGTTAAAAGTGGCTTTGGGAGATAAGGCTTATCCTTTATGGTCCCAACAAAGTCGGGATTTTTTTTCTTCAGAGCTTCTGCAGCTTGAAGGGAGCTGAACTAGTTGTCTGTCGTTACCACTCGACCATGTCGTGGATATGGGGAAGTCAATTCCATTATGTAAAACTCTCCATGAGTTTTGTAAGTCGAGAGGTCCACAGTCCCCTTACCCAGGTAGGGAGTGGCATTGCATAAAAAATGCGTGGCAGCATCGCACATCATTACTATCTTCATCCCGTATCTGCTAAAAAAGTAGAACAAATATACACTTGAATTACAGGTAAATAAATCTATAAGACAGGGAAGTATGCAATGGAATGACGGTTAAGTAAATGTGATTGCAATTAAAATAGATAATTGATAATGAGAAATTAAAACAATTATATATAAACGAAAATGGCAGGTAAGCAAATCTAGAAAAAAAAAACACTACCAAGTATGCAATGGAATAACAGGTAAGTAAATGTGATTGCAAATGAAATAGATAATAAATAATGAAAAATTATAACAACTATGTATAAACGAAAATGGCAGGTAAGCAAATCTAGGGAAAGTAATTGTTATTGCAAACAAATTAGATAATGAAAAATAAATGAAAAATTAAAACAAGTACAGTATATATAAACTAGAATAACCAGTAAGTAAATCTAGAAAAAAATAACCAGCTAAGTAAATATGCAATGCAATGCAATGACAGGTAAATATCTAGGGACAAATTCAAGATAATAATAATAATAATAATAATAATAATAATAATAATAATAATAATAATAATAATAATAATAATAATAATAATAATAATAATAATAATAATTCCAACAAAACTAACAATAATAATAATAATAATAAAAATTGTAATAATAATCACAAAAAAACTAACAATACCAATAAGAACAGAAATACTTACTTTGCAGGTTTATTCTGGATGTACATCTAGAATGGGGTTTTTCCACTGAATGGCACCAACTGTTCATCAATGGTTAGATGAGGGCCAGGCACACAAACATTCTTGCAGGCATCAACAAAACTATCCCAGAGGGTCCTGATAGACGCCAGCCTGTCCACTTGTATCCTTTGTGCTCGTGTCTGGGAGTTGTCAAACCTAAGGAACCTCATCAGGAAGGCAAATCTTGCATTACTCATTGTGCTTCTGTATTGGGAACACCCTTCAAATAGCGCAAACATTTAGGCAACAGACACATGATTGTCATTCTTCAACCCTGACATTACAAGGATGCCAATCATAGCCTTTAGTTCACTGATGCCGGTATCCTCTGTAGTGGCTCTTTGAACTTTATATTTAGCTTTAAAAGCCGCAATCTTATCATTTGTAAAAACATCAATTGCTGCCAATGCCTCATCAGAAATAAAGAGTTGAAAAAGCTCACATGTATTTCTAAATCTATTTACTCGCTCTGTCAACGACCCTGAAGGCACTATGTGGGGGCTTGCAACCTTGGCCAATCTAGGATTGGGATCCCGGTGCCAAACATTTCCATCCCTGGCCCTATAGGCTTCTCTGTCATAAAACACAATCGGGGACCCAGCACTGCAACATAAAGGGCCTCGTGATCTTTTCCTGCTCTTATTTGATTGGGAGTAAGAGGTGGCACTGGATCAGGGGTGGCACTGGGTGATGGCACAGGGGTGGCACTGGGTGATGGCACAGGGGTGGCACTGGGTGATGGCACAGGGGTGGCACTGGGTGTTGGCACAGGGGTGGCACTGGGTGATGGCACAGGGGTGGCACTGGGTGATGGCACAGGGGTGGCACTGGGTGATGGCACAGGGGTGGCACTGGGTGATGACACAGGTGTGGAACTGATGTATGGCACAGTGGTGGAATAGATAGATGGCACAGGAGTGGCACTGGCTGATGGCGCAGACGTGGCACTGGTTGATGGCATAGGGGTGCCACTCAAAGATGTATGAAACTGGAATGACTTTCCAAAACTCTGCAACGTAAAAAGCACCGACGCCCCATTCTCCACATTACTCGAGGGAACTAACGCCGCACTAAATTTCACAATGCCATCGGTCACTGGTACTGGTAATGATACTGAAGTCACTGATACTGAAGGCAATGATACTGAAGGCATTGATACTGAAGGCACTGATACTGAAGGCACAACAAAGGGTTCTTCTTGTATCAAAGAAGTATCCCAAATACTTTGAGACCTCGATAACGATGAGACGGGGCCCTCCCTGAGGAACTCCGGAAGGGGGTCAAGGTCAGCTGCGGGTCATCGACGTTTTCTTCATCGTTGTCGTCTAAAATCTTCCTCTTACTCCTCTTGGAAGTCGATATCACCTTTCTCTTCACTCGACAACCAGAAGCAAGGCCTAGGGGAGACACAGTTTCCGAAGAGGTGTTGGATGAGGTTGAAAAGATGGATCTTGGCGAGAGGGAAAAGTAGCTGCCACGGCGTCTTCTTCGGGCATGTCGCCGGACTTTTGGTAGATAGCCTTGTCCACACAGGTTTCAGCATCACTGGTATCACTATCAAATTCCAAAAGGGCCTAAATTTCCTTCTTGGATGGGAATCGTTTTGGCATATTCGAAAACTGGAGAGAAAAAAAAAACACACTTTAGTTTTACTTAGTTACCGGCACACATAGTAACAAAGCCTCATGGTAACCCTACCACAATATGGCAACGCTATTCACCATTGCTAACTCAAAATCTCATTAACTTTTATAAATAACACTACGAAATATATATCAAAATGTAAAAGTATAAAATTTTAAGGTTTGTACTTTGTTCGGTAATAAAGTACCTATCTGGTGACCAAGCAAACTTTGAAGGGCTATGAACCGGCGAATTCTTGGAGCTCAATTTGGCCCATCCGTCCTTGATCGAATCACAACAGAAACTGACGCCGCGCACCTCGACCCAGCGGGAAAAGCTGAGATATCCCGCCAAATCTTGAAAAATATGATTCTGCGCGTGCATCTGGTGCCCACATGGGGTCCATATTACGTACGCAGGGTTATGCGTCTGGGGGGTGAGGGAGGCAATACATATCCTCTTTCAGGTACAGATGTTACCTTACTTAATTGTCCCTCCTTCCCCGCACAAGCACTAACTCTCTTATGACTTTTTATTGGCAAAATTCCCCCTCCTGCTCTTACTGTTACTCTATCTTTTTCCACAAATATGTATATATGATTACCCATGTGTAACGATCTCCTATGAGTTAGTCTAGGAGTAGGAGAGGAGTCATTACACAAACACCCACAGTCACTTTATATCAAACCAGAATATTAAGGAACGTAAATTAAAAATAAAAGAAATGCTAGATATATATATATATATATATATATATATATATATATATATATATATATATATATATATATATATATATATATATATAATTACACAAGTAACACAAGTTACTAATAAATAACGGCAGTACAAATCATACAAATGAAATAAGAAAAACTTACGAATACT
Organism: Palaemon carinicauda; assembly: GCF_036898095.1. Classification (NCBI taxonomy): domain Eukaryota; kingdom Metazoa; phylum Arthropoda; class Malacostraca; order Decapoda; family Palaemonidae; genus Palaemon; species Palaemon carinicauda. The sequence goes on from NC_090741.1 coordinate 21,957,287, forward strand.
TAACAATTGTAAATAATTACTTTACAAACGCTCTTCAAGTATGTAAAACAAACTAAATGTAGTTACCACCACAGATCAGCTGGAGAGGGATTAAAGGTCCTGTAGTCTGAAAACCAATGACAATATGGTCTTGTAAAGCCAAGGAGGTTAATAGAAAACGAGACTCAGGAAGGAGTCTAGAGTTTGAAGAGACAGGTGGTAGCATACCTAATGATTATAGAGTACAGAAACAATTATTCCCTGGACATATGATTAATGCAAACCATATTCTACAAAACATAAACATAATCGTAACACCATGATAAAATCTAACCCTAGTATAGCCTCGATTAAAGGAATTCCCAAGGTGGACTAGACAAAAAAAAAATATGTATAAACTTCACAGAACCCACTTTAAAGTTGACGATCTTTGTATGCCTTGCTTGTAGTTTATTTCCTCCTGGTCTGTCAAGGATTATGAATGCTGCTGACTGTAGTGGGTTTGAGGGGAATTTGTTTTCAATCAGTGAAATGCTGGCTCCTGTGTCGATCAGCACTCAAATGGACTTATCTCGTGGGTCAATCCTGATTGCTTACATTCCTAGCCGGCCATTAGGATATATGGAGTGCCAACGACCTCGTTTGCAATACTGCTGCCCCATGCTCCTGTCCCTAGTACTGCAGGGGTAAGGTTGGGGGTACAAAGGGAGGTCCTAGTGCCTGCTCTACCGAGTCCATGGTAGTTTCTTCCTCTTTTCAGTGTTTCCTCAGCTTTGGTCTGCTTTTATTCACAAAAAATCTTATTTTATTTGTTTATATATATTAAATATTTCTCTTTCAGGAGAGAGAGAGAGAGAGAGAGAGAGAGAGAGAGAGAGAGAGAGAGAGAGGCATTTTACATTTCGTAATGTAATTTTGTTTACCAAATGCTCTCTAGTGAGGCGCTTTAGCTCGAAATTTCAAAAGGATTGTGCATTTTGTGATACAAGCATCAAATTTGGCACACATGTACATTGATATATGGCAAACATTTTCAGATATTGAGGCACTCGGAATTTTCCCTTCATGTCTGCCATATTGGAATTCAAAATGGTCGCCATTTGAAATCTACATTTTCGATAATTTTGGGTCTAATGCTGCTATTGACTGGATTCTGGTGTCTAAATGTATGTTTTTTTTTTTGGGGGGGGGGCAGGGGGCAAGGAATCTAATGGTAACAATCTGCATCGCATATTTTGTACCAATGAGCCGCCATATTGGATTTTCAAAATGGCAGTTGTTTGAAATCTACATTTTCGGTTATCTTTGGGTCTAATGCTGCTATTGACTCGATTCTGGTGTCCAAATGTATGTTTTGGGAGGAAAGAAATCCGATGGTTACAATCTGCCTTGTGTATCTTTATAAATTAGCCAACATATTGGATTTCAAAATGGCCGCCACTTGAATTCTACATGTGCGATTACCTCTGGGTCAAATATTTTTACAGTACATAACATTATCCATTTTTCAAAATGACATACTTTATTACAGTACTCCACTTAATTCATGAGAGATGAATATTCATCATCATGTATTTTTGACAAAACAACATTTTACTCAAAGTCTGTGAAGTAAAAATTGTTTGAGTTATTGATTAGATTCTGTGTTGTTCTAGGTTTGATATGGCACCTTTTATATATGATTAGTTTTCTCCATACCCTTCAATCAATATCACAAAATGATCAATTCGGGGTTACGTCTGAATATCCACAAAATAGTGTGAACATTAACACAAAACAACGTAAACTTCTCAAAACTAGCTTTCCCTGTAAAACTATAAATAAATATTGACTTACTTCAACTACTAATTTTGAATTTTATAATTTTGATACATGTCTTAGGTCATGTCTTAAATATCTTAGTTAAAATTCTGACATGCTATGGTGTAATATATAAGGTTGGGTGTGTACTGACATACTACAATGGTCTTGTATTTGAGGCTAGGTATACATTGGTACTGAAGATATGTGTACATAAACAATCTCATGTTAACCAGTTCAGCACTGCCACAAGTAAATGAATGTTGTGGACTCATCTTCATGTGCAGTCCCATTCACACACACAGAGGGCTGTGCACTTAAGGGCAGCCTTCTTGCACTTACAGCGTCTCACACACTCTTTCTGGAACTTGCAAGAAACCAGCTCAATGCAGGTGTGAGCTGCCTCAAGTAGCCTGGTCCAGTATGGTGTGTATTGTCCTCCAGTCATTGACCAACCACAGTTTGTTGGTGGTGGGAGTTCTGGTGCTGGCAGCATTATCTGACCCCACACATGTCCACCTTGATATACTGCCCTCTTGACATGTTCCTCTGAAGCTGCCTTCATTGGAGGGATCAGCTGCACACTGTTCTTCCTTGCGAAGAGTTTCCTCCTGGCCTTGTCAATGTCCGTGCATTTTCTGGTTCGATCATTCAACAGGATCACGGACCTCTCGATGATGCACATTGCATCATTTGGTATGTCACCTGGTGCGGAAGACAGCTGCATCAGCGCCTCAGTTAACTCTGGCAGTACTGTCCAGACTGCCCATGCGATCTTCTTGCCATGTCTAGCAAAGCTTGACACAGTATCGCATCCAGTTAGAGCGTGGAACATTGGCAGTGCACGAGCCTTCTCTGGTCCCAGTCCAGCTGCTATTTCATGTGCTGCTAGGTATCGGAAACTTCGGCCTGTTCTGAATGCCAGCCATAGTTTGTCTTCTGGTTGCAATTCCTGTACCACGGACACTGCCAGCTCCACAACATCGGTGTCTACAGTCTGGATGACTATTGAATGATGTCTGTGCTTAGCTGCGTGAGATGCATGCAGCAACATCCGACTGTCAGTGAAGTCAGATCTGGTAGTAGTGGCTTGCTGAGCACTGCCTCTCCATCAGTAATGACGAGTTGCTTGTTCACGGTCATTTTTGACGGAGGTGAGCTGTTGCTGACCTTTGCTCTGGCTTCTTGGAGTTGAAGGGCTGAATACCTTCAGCTTGTTACGAGGTATGGAGTCGTCCACTGCCTTTGTTCTGGGCAACAGACACTCTCTGGTGAAAGCCTCGAACTGATCTTGGCCAATCTTCTTGGCATTCATCACGGTCTCCACGGCAGTAGGACCTGCAATGTCCTTTAAATCCAGTATGACTAGATCCTGGCTCTCCTCCTCGAATGGGTTACCCAACTCCTCTATTACACCAACGAGAGAGCAGACATCTCTCACAAATGAGGCCTGTACACTTTGAGCCTGATCATGATGGCGTGTGTCTGTTGTTTGCCGTCTACAGTATTGGTTCCCGTCTTGGAATTCTTCGATCACCCTAGCAACTTCTGGTCCTGCAACCATCCAGCGACGAAGGGCACTAGGGTTGTCAGTAATCCCAACTGCGCCACCGTCTCCTTTGATGCAGGCATTATTCTGCTCATGTGCCTGGTCAGGCGGGATTGAAGAGAACACCCTCTGCATTTTTTTAACTGTGAAGTGACCTTCGCTGATGTTGTGATGTTGATGAAGTTCGCTCAGCATGAGCTAGTGTGAACCTCTTGGACATGGTGATCCAACTGTCTTCAGAAGAACCAGCACAGTCAGTCTACAGGCATGCATGCATCATGATGAACCTAAAAAAGACACAATGTAGCATTTCTGTAATCATAAATGCCACGAAAACTGCTACTACAACTACACTCTTAAAAGTTCCGTGTCAGACCCGGAAAGGGATCAGCTGGGGCCAGACTCCATTCTGGATCAAAAATGACTTGGAAGAGAGTTAGATTTTACACAGAAAAGGTCAGATCTGACGAGAAATGGTCTTATTATTATACCTTATTCGGTGTCATTTTTACCTGAAATGGAGTTTGGCCCCAACTGATCGTTTTCCTGGTTATTCTTACACAGAATTTTTAAGAGTATATTACTACCACCACCCCACCACCAGAATCAAATCATTAGATCCTCAGATAATGTAAACCGTAAATTGAGAAGCGGCAATGCAATGTAAAGCACCAATTTTGAAATCCAAAGTAGCGGTCCATAGGTTAAAATATGCAATGTATTTTGATATCATTAGAATCTTTGTCCCCCAAAACATTGTATTAGTTGAACACCCCCCCCCCCCCCCCTGAATCATACTTTTAGACACAAGAATCAAGTCAATAGCGCTATTAAACCCAAAGGTAATCGCAAATGTAGATTTTAAATGGCGGCCATTTTGAAATCCAACATGGCGGCTCAATGTTAAAAGATACACAATGCAAATTGTTATCATTGGATTATTTGCCCCCCAAAACATACAGTTAGACACCAGAATCGAGTCAAAAGCAGCATTAGACCCACTGATAATAAAAAATGAAGACTTCAAATGGCGGCCATTTTGAAATCCAATATGGCGCCTCAGTGGTAAAAAATTACGCAATGCAAATTGTAACCATTGGATTCCTTGCCTCCCAAACCTACATTTAGGCACCAGAATCGAGACAATAGCAATTTTAGATAAGCACAAAAGTAAATTTCAAATGGCGGCCATTTGAATTCCAATATGGTGGACATGAATAGAGAATTCAGAGTGGCTCAATATCTGAAAATGTTCGCCATATGTCAATGTACATTTGTGCCAAATTCTGTGCTTGTATCACAAAATGCACAATAGGTTACCTATGCTGCCCCACTTGTCTTATGTATATTTATTGATTAACAATCTTTTGAAGTTTGTCTTTGGCTTTTCATTGAACATTATCTCAGTTTTACTCATATTCATTTTCAGTCCTGAATTTCTGCTTTCTCTATTCATAGCACTATATCTTTATTGTTTTTTATATTATCATATACGATTAGGTATGTTTATATGGGATAGTTTGAAAGGGGAAATTTTACAGTGGGACTAGTTGATCGCTATATAAACATTTATAAAGCAACACAAACAACTATACAGACATGAAAACACGCACACATATACGATACATTTATATCAATATATATATATTTATATATATATATATATATATATATATATATATATATATACATATATACATATATATATATATATATATATATATATATATATATATATATATATATATATATATATATATATATATATATATTTATTTATATATATATATATATATATATATATATATATATATATATATATATATATATATATATATATATATATATATATATATATATATACATACATATATATATATATATATATATATATATATATATATATATATATATATATATATATCACAAGCACACATGATTTCAATCAATGTAAATATCACCCACGAATGGCATTTAATACCAAATTCTATCTTGGGAATATACATCCACTTGGAATTCATTTTATGGTAACAGCTTCTGGCCGGGTGGAGATTCGAACCCCCACCTGTTCGGCTGGAAACCATGACTGCAGTGACTATACCGACTGAGCTATCAAGAGAGATAAAAGTTTAAGACAAGTTCTCGTACATATTCCTGTCGAATTCAGGAATCTTTTCATATATAGGTGGAGATAGGTTTATTTCAAGTGTATGAACAGATTCCTGAACTTGTCATAAACTTTATCTCTCTTGATAGCTCAGTCGGTATAATCACTGCAGTCATGGTTTCCAGGCGAACAGGTGGGGATTTGAATCTCCACCTGGCCAGAAGCTGTTACTATAAAATGAATTCCAAGTGGATGTATATTCCCAAGATAGAATTCAGTATTAATTGCCATTCATGGGTTGATATATATATATATATATATATATATATATATATATATATATATATATATATATATATATATATATATATATATATGTATATACATATACATATATAACGGATTTTGAGCGACGCAAAAAATTTATTTATGGGTGAGATAGCCATGTCGTCCTAATGGAAGGTTCCTATAGGTAGCTTTCTAAGGGATATTTGACTACAGTGATATTCCCAGAGAATTAACCTTTAGGTCTCCAGAATTCTAACACTTGGCGTGAATATCCTTAAAATTTCTCTGAAGGATATCGAATAAATCAGGGGACGTATATCTTGATACAAAACATAGCAATCTTCATCCCGAACAGCGTTTTCATTTCGAGGGGGAAGAGTGGCAAAAATAGAACGGGAGCCGTTATCAAGGTTACCCTTCCTCCCGTACTACTATTGAGTATCTAGATGGCGCTGTATCTAAGATGGCGCTCATTCCTTGTAGCATTGAGCATGGTGCTACAGATATAGTAATTTTGGGAGGGATCCTGCCAAGGATTTTTCTATAGAAAAGGTGGGCGGGTCCATCAGGACGACATGGCTATCTCACCCAAAAATAGATTTTTCGCGGTTTGGGCTCAAGCCATGTCGTCCTTCCTGGTAGGAGCTTACCAGAGATTTACTAGAAAGTACTGTATCTGTGGATTTTCATAGGTGCCTTAACCTTGGGACAAATTTTTCTATGGTCAACCGGACCATTGAGACAAATGACGTTACCGTTATCCGTCATTACCACTCATCATGGACAATGTTATTGCTTCCTGTCCCCTGCAGGGAAGAGTCATACAAAACAGTAGAAAAGGGGTCTCAAGGTTGCATATATTATATGAACAAACATAAGTATACACTAGATGTACAAAAGGTCTCTACTGGACATAAGAGACATCTTCCTTCAGAGGGCAGATTCTCCAGGAACCCCATCTCTTAGTGGGTAGCTCGTTCTTGACAAGAAAAGTTGGATCAGGAAAGAGATTCCATTCTCTCACTTCTGTGAACTGAATTTGGCCCTCATTTCTTGATAGGGCTAATATTTCAGTAACTCTAGCCCCTGAGGCTATAGCGAACAGGAAAATAGCCTTCTGGGTTAGATCCCTTGAGAGAACAATCTTCATTGTTCACAGATGAAGCATAAAGTAGGACCTTATCCAAAGACCATAAAATGGGCTTCGGAGGAGCTACAGACCTAAATCTAGCGCATGCCTTCGGGATCTTGATAAAGATTTCGTTCGTCAGGTCCACTTGAAAGGCGTATAGAAGAGGTCTAGTCAGGGTTGATTTGTACGTAGTTATCGTGTTGGCTGCCAGACGTTGTTCATGAAGGTTGATGAAGAAGGACAGACAGAACTCTATTGAAATTTCTTTCGATCCTTTTGCTTTAACAAAAGCAACCCACTTTTTCCAAGATGATTCATATTGTCTTCTAGTTGACTTAGACTTGCATTCTTCTAAGAAGTTTATACTGCCTTTTGAGATCCCAAATCTGTTCTTAACCGCTAAGGCGAGAAAATCATGAAATGAAGGTTTTGGGTTCTCTGTGATGAAGCGAACACAGTCGACTTCTAAACCCGTTGTGCTGGGTTTGGTACAAGGACCAGCCTCAGCCTCAGTTCCATCACTAGAGGGAACCAGTTGCTCTTGGGCCACTTGGGGGCCACTAGAGCTGCTGTTCCCTGGAGGGATCTAAGCTGGTTGAGGACCTTCAGCAGGAGATTGGATGGAAGAAACAGGAAATTCCGGGTCCATTCGTTCCAAAATAGGGACATGGCGTCCGTCATCTCCTCTAGAGGGTCCTCTTAATGGGCTACATATCCAGGTAGATTCTTTATATCGCTCGTCGTGAAGAGGTCGATCTGCAGTTCTAGGACTAGTTCCAGGATGGAGGAGAATGAGTCTGTGTCTGGGGACCATTCTGGTGTGGCGTGATGTTGCAATAACAACCCCTACATCCTTGAATCACACTAAACAGACAATTATCTCCTCAACACAAACTTTCCCCTTACTTTATCATAAACTGGACTCTTATACAAAACGGAAAAAACAAAACATATAACCTTACAACTATATTTCTTAAAACTATAATACTTAACATCCACAACCAAAATAATTACACTTAAAACTAATCTTTAACTTAATGAATATACCAAAACAAACGTAACACCATTCAAATAAAAAAACCCTAACAAACTTAAAATTACCCGCACACCAAAACCAATATTTGTTTATGTGTGGACCTCTGTCCACACAAGGGCCAACATTCCTTTCAGGCCAATGCCACAACTCTCTGGCATACGCAATACTCGGTGCAGACAGATAATTTTTCCTACTACACAAGTACTTCTATCACGTAGTGAGTGAAGCAATTTATGCTGGGTAATGCGTCGTCGTCATCATCATCATTGTCATCATCATTCAGAGAAAATTCCTAATCATAATCGTAATTCAGGTCCGCAACAATTGGTCAATCCACTAGAGCAATCTATACACAATCAATTACAGGCCAGGTCATCAACGGTTGGGTAACATCCAATAATAAGTTCTCTAAAGGAGGAATCATGGCCTGCAGAAATAAAAAAAGAAAACCACTTACGAGCACTCCTAGCTAACTAAACTATCGCACTATAATCAAAGATAAATAATAAACTTCCTATCATTCACAATCACGACAAGCAAATATAAACAAAACTGTACCTACTCAGAAAATCAATCAACACTTCCACGCTGGTAAAATCAATTAAATAAGGTAAATCCCACATTCCCACACAACCAACTCTAGCAGCAGTCAAATAAAAAAAAACATTTGCTCTGAAACATTTACCATTCTCCTAACCTAGCTAAAAGTAAACAAACAACCTCATTTATACCAACAGTCTCTCACAACAAACAATGGGTACACTAACTCTCTCTCTCTCTCTCTCTCTCTCTCTCTCTCTCTCTCTCTCTCTCTCTCTCTCTCTCTCTCTCAGGATTTGGCAAACATAAAATACATAAAAATAAAACAAAAATTAATCCTCCACACTGGCTCTATCGGCTTAAGCCTGAATAGAGCATCGGTTGTCACATTGCAGAACCTTTGTAAGTGAACTGCTAATAGGTGCCATCTCTCTAGGCAAAGGATGGCTAATATCACATGGCTGCTATGGGACGATCTTGAGCCTTGTCGTTTCAGACATCTCACTATCCCTTCGCTGTCCAAGATCAGCCTGATGTGGACTGATCTGCGAGGGGAGAGTTTTCCCAACGTCAAGAGGACTGCCATGGTTTCCAAAATGTTGATGAAAAAGGCCTTGAACAGAGATGACCAAGTCCCTTTGACTTCCCATTGATAGGAGTGAAGTCCACATTCTTCCGTCGAGGCATCCCTGTGGATGGCATCGACAGTAGAGTTGGTTGCAAGGGCACGGTCCTCATTAGGCTCTTGGCCTTCGACCATGGGTTGAGAAGTGATCGTAGTAAGGCCAGTATCGGTCATTTTAGATCTCTTCGAGCGTTTGATGTGTATCTTCTCCAGACTCCTGACGCATCTTCCAGCTGTGCTCTTAGCACTGGGTCTATTACTGCTGCGAACTGGAGAGAGCACAGTACTGTTGCCTGTTGGCATCTTGAAATCCTGTCGGATTACAGTGGTCTCTTGTTAGACCCTGCGATTTCCCTCCTCTTCCCTGAGGGAATGGAGAGACAATGTGACCTCAGGTTCCAATGGCTTTCCAGCCATTGAAACCTTTGAGCTGGAGAGAGTCGAGACTTCTTGAGGTTGATCTTGAATCCCGGATGTTCCAGGAACTAGATCACTTCTTTGGACGCTTGCAGACAAGCCGTTTCGGATGCTGCCCACACCAGCCCGTCGTCCAGGTACGTTGCTACCTGAACACTTTCTAGGCATAGTTGTTGCGCAAGTGCGTCTGCAAGTTCCTTGAAGATACTTGGGACTATGTTTAGTCGAAAGGGTATGACTCCTAGAACATATTTTATCTTCTCTAACTTAAATCCTAGGTAGGAGGAGAGGGGGCGACTGACTAGAAGGTGCCAATAAGCATCTGTCAGGTCTATTGAGACTGTGAACGCCCATTTTTGTAACAGGGTCCTTATGTGTTGAAGGACTAACATCCTGAACTTGCTGTTTTTTTATGAATTTCATGAGTGGCGACAAGTCCAGAATGACTCTGAATTTTCCTGAGTCCTTCTTGGAAACACAAAATAGCCTTCCCTGGAATCTGATGGACTTTGCTTTCCTTATAACCTGTATGATCAAGAGCTATAGGGTATGTTCTTCTACCACGGTGAAGTGTTGGAAGAATTGAGGAAATGATGGTGGAGACTTGTTCCGTTTCCATCCTAGTCCAATCTTGATTAGGCCGTGGGCCCAAGAATCAAAGGTCCAACAATCCTAAAATTGTTGGAGCCTCCCTCCTACTGGAAGCGTCTCCTTGCTTCGATTGATCAAAGGGTTTACCTCCTCGACCGCTTCCTGTTTGGGCCACCACTTGGGGCACCGCAGTCATAGTAACTTTGGGATGCTGTTGAGCAGGCCGAGGGGGAAATCTAAACTTCTTTGTCTTGCTTTTAGGTTGGGGACCCGCATCCGGGGAAGACTTCCTCTTTGAAGAGATGCCCCACTTCTGGAGAAGGTTCCTATTCTCCATGATGGCTTTCTCGACTACCTCTTTGACTACTTCGTCCGGGAAGAGGGCTTTACCCCAGATGTTAGAAGATATTAGTTTCCTGGGTTCGTGTATCACTGTTGCAGCAGCGAACACAAACTCTCTACAGGCTCTCCTAGCTTTAATGAAAGCATACAGATCCTTTACTAGGGTGGCCATATGTATTTTGGCCAGGACCATGAGCATGTCTGGGGTACTTCGTTGGCCTGCGCACATATCTATGCAGTTTTGTAGGGATAACGATGCTGCAAGTCTCTCCTTCATCTCTTGTTCCTTGCACAAGAGAAAGTCAGAAAGTTTAGTGAGGTTCTCACTAAACTGTCGTCCAGCGATGTCTGCGTTTAGTTTCCCTACTGAGAAGGTTAGGTGGACTTCCTTCCATTTTTTCTCCTGCATGGGCAAGGCTAACGATAGAGGCCTGCACTCCTCTAGTGCAGGGCATGGTTTGCCTGCCTCCACTGCCTTGACAACAGATTTAAATGTCTTCCACGTAAAGGGGAAGTTCATTGAAGCAGGAGCAAGAAAGGTAAGGTGTTTCTTGCTCAAGGCGGACACTTTCGAAACTGAATAGCCCGCTTTTCTCAGGCTACTTAATAAGATTGTCTGTGCCTTATCATGGTAAAAAATCATGACCTCCTTCGGTTCCGTCTCCTCTTTTGGCATTGGTTCATGCTTCGGTCGAATGAAGCAATCAGCGTAAGCGTTAATGCTTGGCTAAAACTGGATGTCGTCTAAGGGGACAGCTCCTATCTTTTCTGGAAAATAGAGTTTGCCGTTCATAATCGGCATAAGCTCCGCATACCTCCAGGGATTAGTTTTGGAGCAGGTCGGGAGGTCTTGGACTCTGGGTCGCTTGTATGACCCTCGGGAGGCGATAAGTGGAGCTTTAAAAAGCTCTCTCTCTCAAATTTCGATTCCCTTGCTTCACCTCGTTTGCGAATGTTCTCCATTAAATCCGTAAGATGGGCCAGTGCCCGACTCATGTTGTACAATGAAGGGGTAGAAGCTGAAGATGTCGAGGGTAACGGCTCCGGTGCCGGCACAGACGGAAGGAACTCCGACTCGACATCATCATCTTCTTCCGTAGGAGGAGTAGACTTTTCATCATCTTCTTCCGTAGGAGGAGTAGACTCCGTTGACTTGGGGTCGTTGAAACCTTCGGCCACTAAGGTCCGGCAGATATTGCAA
>NC_090741.1:21973893-21986393 GCF_036898095.1 Palaemon carinicauda
AAATATACTGTATATATATATATATATATATATATATATATATATATATATATATATATATATATACATACATATATATATACATATATATATGTATATATATATATATATATATATATTGTATATATATATATATATATTGATATATATACACACACACACACACATATATATATATATATATATATATATATATATATATATATATGTATATATATATATATATATATATATATATATATATATATGTATATATATATATATATATATATATATATTGATATATATACACACACACACACACATATATATATATATATATATATATATATATATATATATATATATATTTATATGTATATGTATATATATAAACACACACACCCATACACACACACACACATATATATATATATATATATATATGTATATGTATATATATATATATATATATATATATATATAAATACATATATATATATATATATATATATATATATATATATATAAATGCATGTGTAGACACGTTTATATATGTAGATAGATATTTATATATATATATATATATATATATATATATATATATATACATATATATATATATATATCATACACTCCTTTAAGGAAGGACTGGAACGTCAGGACCTCGGGGTTTTTAACTTGAGTCTGAGAGACTTCATGCCTGATTTTTTTAAAAATTGACATATGTTATGTATTTTCAAATTTTAAGATCATTTTGCTCCCATAACTTTTCCTGTTTTTATCTCGTTTTCTATGCAAATCCCATTTTCTGTTCAAATCTCACTGACTAATGTGTTTTGTTTCTGTTTTTGTTATAGAAACGGTCCAGACCTCCTGATGGTCGTCGATTTCATACCGACACTCTGATATTCGCAATGCAGCTTCACAACATATCACCCAGTGCATACAAAATGATTCGTCAATCTGGCTTAATCATTCTACCATCAACAAAAAAGATAAAAGAGGTGCTTTCTAGTAGTCTGCTGGACTCCAACCTCAAAACGTTATTCGACCAGCTTAAGCCGCAGCAGCGTTTGGTGAATCTAATGTTTGATGAAGTAAAGCTGATCGAGACATTGCGATTTTCTGGAGGACATGTTCTAGGATATGCTCAAAACGTTGCAGCGGGTAGTGACCATGAAATGCTTGCTTCACATGCTATGGTTGTTGAAGTTGCCTGCCATTTTGGTGGTCCACGCTATATTCTACGCATTTTACCCTGCAAAAAGCTAGCTGCCGATAAGCTGAGTGAACTTCTTACTGAAGCTGCCTCAGCTGTAGTTGGTGCTGGCGGTACTGTGATTTCTTTGATATGTGACATTTGCAATACCAATCACAGTGTTTATTTGAAACTTGGAGGACCTGGAAGTTGTCAAGTGCTATCCATTCAAGAGCAATCTATGTTCTTAGTGTACGACTACGTGCACATCTTCAAAAATGTTCGTAACAACTGGATTACTGTTGATGGCCAGACACTCTCATTTCTTGTACATGGCAATGAGTACAAAGCTTACTGGAGTGATATTCGGAAGCTTTATGAGATCGACCGAGCTACTCCTATTCGCTTAACCAAGCTGACGCACACCGCTGTTTTCCCCAAACCCCTTCAACGCCAGAGCGTACCCTTAGTATGTCAGGTGTTCAATGACAAGACTGTCGCTGCCTTAAAGACCTTCAAGGATTCATTGGGCATCAGCGAAGGCACCATCATTCTCACCCAGACAATGAGTGAGTGGTTCAAGATGATGAATGTGAAAGACCGTTTCTCAGCTAGACATCTACGTGACGAATCCAGACAGCCTTGGACAGCAGCAGACTGTACATCTTTCACTAAGTTGGAGGACGCCTGCCAAATTGTATCAACCTGCACATGGCAAGGAGGTAGTGTTCGTAAGCTGAAGTTAACTAAGCAAACTGCTGAAGCATTCATTGTGTCTACGTGTAATAATGTGGCTGCTGCCAAATTGCTTCTGGCAGAGAAAGACTTTGACTACGTTCTTCCTGCTATATTCGCGGATGAAGCCTTGGAAAATTTTTTCGGTCAAGCCAGGCAAAGAAGTGGTGGAAACTTCTACATTGATGTAGTTGACATTATGGTTGCAGCAAAAGTTACAAATTTGCAGTCACTTCTAAAGCATGACATTATGCCAGAATCTAGTTCTCGTGTGCTTGATTGCGACAAGAATTGTACTTCTTCCATAAATCCAGATGAGCGAAGTGAACTCATTGACGAGATCACTCCTCAAGACACTCGGGAGCTCTTGAGGTCTGCTGATAACCTTAAGCATAAAGTTGTATATTTGGCTGAATACCTTGTTCATAAATATTGTAATAGCACTAGTATGTAGGCTATCATGGATGATGAAGATGGTAACGAGGTGTCATCTGAGTTCTTAGATCATTTGAATAGAGGTGGACTGAGTGTGCCAACTATTTCAACTGTCTTTTTTGTACATAATGCTTATAATTTGCATGCCATGACTAAAATGCATTGCCGCTTTCATTTTGCTGAATTGTTATCTTTTGTAGATGCACCTTTAGCTACTAATAATGCAGCATGTACGACTTTAGCCAACATTCTATTGAAAGCTCAGGTTCTCAATGTAAGTGACAAAGAAAAGGCTGTGAGATGCCTCAGGAGGCAAGAAAAGCTCTCCATTTAGCGATGTTCATCTAATCAAATGTTAATGTCTTTGAGTGTTGTTGTGATGAGAAATACCGTTCTTTATTTCTTATTTTAGTGTTTCATTGTTTTAGGGCTTGTTTGGAATGTTTGAGTAATACAATATTTGACAATATATATTAAATTTGGACAGAACTACAGACTTGCCTCTTATTATAATCAGCCATCCCTCACCATCTATGAGTTACACACAAAAACGAGTAAAAATGACCAAAATTCACTATTTTGGCATTGAAATATGACCTTTTGACCTTGAAGATGATGAAGATGACCCAAGGTGGTGTTGAAAATGTCACTATTGAACTCACCGTCCTCAAAAACTACCATTTTGACTCAGAGAACGTGTTTCTAGCCCTTCTTAGAAGTCATTTTAGTCCAGGACTCAAGTTCATCCTTCAGACTCAAGTTAAAAACCCCGATCAGGGGACGTTCCAGTCCTTTCTTGAAGGACGATATATGACAATATATATTAAATTCGGACAGCTCTGCAGACTTGCCTCATATTATAATCAGCTATCTCTCACCATTCATGAGTTACACACAAAAAACAAGCAAAAATGACCAAAATTCACAAATTTGACCTTGATAAATGACCTTTAGACCTTGAAGATGACCCCAGGTGGTGTTGAAAATGTTACCATTGAACTCACAATCCTCAAAAACCCCCATTTTGATCCAGAGAACGTGTTTCTAGCCCTTCTAGAAGTCATTTTAGTCCAGACTCAAGTTAATCTTTCAGACTCAAGTTAAAAACCCAGAGCAGGGGACGTTCCAGTCCTTCCTTAAAGGAGTCTATGATATATATATATATATATATATATATATATATATATATATATATATATATATATATATATATATATATATATATATATTTATATATATATATATATATATATATATATATATATATATACATATTTTATATATATATATATATATATATTTATATATATATATATATATATATATATATATATATATATATATATATATATATATATATATATATATATATATATATATATATATATAAATATGTTTCTATATATCTATGTTGGTGTAAATTCAAATGAAAGATAAGGTAGCTATTAATCATGACATATTGGCTCTAAAAGGAGTAGGTACCTAAGTGTTAACTAACTTTAAATATTTACCATATGCGACTATTTTCCTTCAATCCAGAGAGTTGTACTAAACTTCCTGACACATCAAGTAACCCAATTCTTTTTCTTTCCCACTGTTATCCCTATGTTAAGGGGTCGGTTGGCTTCAGTTTTAGGGTTAACCGGTCTTTGCTTCGTCAAAAATTCTTCCTCAGCTTGCTCCAGTAGTTCACGAGCTTCCACAATATTTTATTTTGACAAATTTCCCGAGTTTATTAATGCTTCTAAAGCTAGAAACTTAATATGACCTTTAATCATCCCACGTGTAGCATGGCCGTCACATGCCATTAAGATAGAGAGCCACTGAGCTTTAGTTCCATTAGCTTCTGACAAATCCTGAAAACTTGGGTTATTCATTAACTCTTGGATATTAAACTGTGCCATCTTGTAATTTTACAATAATTAATGCCTCTTCAAAAAAATATTTCACTAACAATACTCAAAATCTTATCAACACTGTACTATTCAAAAACCTTTAATCAAAACACGGCCCTGTTATCACCGATATTTGAAACAGACTTGCTAGCTCCCAAGGGTCTGGGTACCAAATTTTATTATATGATATGGATCCCAGCCTAAGCACCCAAAGATATATTATATTCGGATGGCTTCCATGGTCTAGGCACTAAAAATATATTATACAATGGCTCGTGACTGGGAACCAAATATATAATATCATATATACTACGACTGGCATGTTAATCAACCTTTTGAATTCCAAACTCCCTTGTTTGCTTTTATGTTAAAACTCTTTCACTTTAAAACATAAATACATGAATTCTAAATCTGTAAAATAACTCCCAGACAACAATATATAAAACACTGAATATCCAAAGGTCTCTTAAGTACACTCAGACTAAACTGGGTACTCTTAAGTATTATTTATGAATTATAGTGGTTCTTAATAGGATACGAGCATAGTCTGATTTTGAATAATGATGACTGAAATAATACACTCTTTAGAAAAATAAATATATTCTATATAAATTAAAACACTTTGAAAAGAATTTACATAATTGCAAAACAAGTCACTGGGAAAAAGTAACTCTGAACAAAACATAGATTGAGACAAAAATGTAACGATCTGAAAATTACATATTAACTTGACTTGAACTATTATATCTGAATAAACCTTAGATTAAGAAAAGAAATAATGAAATGCAAGTTATACAAAAACTTGAATTTAAATATGAATGATACAATATTCAAGTTTGGCACTTAATGAAAAAGAGATAGCCAGATCACAATACAAAATCTATCCTTCCTATAGGGCCGTTTACAAAAGGTTTACTATTTTTCGACATAAGATTTGCTTTGGGTAACAGAGTCACTTAGGAAAGGACACACTAAACGAATTGAATACTTTCAAAAACAATAGACAGAGGTACATGCGGAAGTGAGAGAGGGAGAGGGGGAGGAGGCCGTCTTCAGCCTGCAGTTCTCTATCCCTCTCTATGTAACCTAACCTTTATGTCACCTTGTATGTGAAATCTAGCTGCTACTTCCAGAAGTTTCCAAAGGATTTGGGAAGCGTGGGGCCTTTGCCTAAGGGCATCAGAGATTCCAACTAGATGAAAATGTCAAAAGGCGAGTCAGGGGTTTTCAGGCAACTCTTCGGTGTACACCAACGCACTCCCCACACCCTTTATCCCCCCCCCCCAAAAAAAAAGATAACATCTCACCAGGCCTTCTGCGAAATACATCATAAAATATAAAAGAACATTACCTATGCCCTTGTTCATATCTTGCAGGAATCCCAAAACACTTTCAAATAGAATATAAAAGACTTTGATACAACCATACAGGAAATAAGAGTTAATAATTAAAAAATAACATAAATTTACATATATCAACTTGAATAATGAATACAATGAAATTCACAAAAAAAGTCTACCGTAATTTACATGAAATATTCACATCTACATGAGAGGAACTCATTTTACAGGCTGGGTATCATTTCTTCAATGCACATATGAAAATAATAAAAATTATGAAGGAAATTATTAATAAACTACGGTATTTATACACACACACACACACACGCACACACACACACACACACGCACACACACACACACACACACATATATATATATATATATATATATATATATATATGAACATCAATAAAAAAATTATAATTATCTTCTCTAAACCAGAAATTAAACGATAGCAAAATTATGAAAGTCGTAAAAATTTCCAGACATAATTGTAACTGAAAAATTATAGATATGATAAATCGTAAGTAAAAACATACTAGGCCTAGTAGACGGATGGCCCTAACTTGATCAATGTTAGAATTAGTTTATAGAAAAGAGATAATAGCATCAGTATCTTTTTTTTTTTCTTGGAAATTAGTAAATCAGGCTTTCAGGTATTTTTTTTTATAATAATTGTTCATAAATTTTAATTTTTCCTGTAAAATTCCACCAAAATATACGATTTTGGTGTTGCTACTGTCTTTTGTCAGATGCCAGGTAATCAGATTCTAAGGGTGTTTTCTTGTAAAAAAAAATGATCTTGTGGATGACCTCTGACCACCCACTGTTAGTGCCTTTTCAAACTTTAGCGCCCCTCTGCCCCAAACCGAGAAAAATTGTCCTATGCCTCTGATAGTGCGTTGGCAGTCGACTGTCAGCCGTCAGCCCGTCATTAGTGTCTCCCTTCACAACAGACCTGCCTAGCGGGTTAGTTTCACCGGTACCTCATTGCAAAGTTATTCTATATTTTTGTAGCCATTTACTGGTAACTATAATATCCTGTATATGCATTTGTAAATGTTACCTTATAAATGTATTTATAATGCTCTTTTATGAAATGTTTGTAACTGATAAATTGCATATGTAAGTTCCTTAAATAAGTTAGTAACAATCAACTTATAATTGTAATATTTTATGTGCTCATAACAGTTTTTATACAATTATTATTATATGGAACTGTTTTGCAGAGTTTCTGAAAACACATTGCTTACTGTCTTCAGCAGGATAAACCCAATATTTGAAGGGAAAAATCTAATTCCTGTGTTTGACGAGCATAGCCTAGTTTTAGATAAACCTGGCAACAGGTAAACATGGCAATAGCTAAACCTGGAAGCAGGTAAACCTGATAAATAGCCCTATCAGTGGAATATAGTTAACGTAACTTTAGAACAGTTGTTTGCATTTTTAGTATGCCTAAATGATGATAAAATATCTTTGTATGGACTTCAAATCAGCATATTAAGTAGTTGTTTTCGTATCTTAATTATTTCTGAGTTACTTTGTAAAACTATTTATGTCCTAAACGAAGTAATAAACGCATATTTTCAACATCAACAAATAAGTTGACTCCGATAACTTTTTAGGACAGTCTTGTTAACGTCAAAAGACACCTGTGTCAATCACCTTCGAAGTTTGTGACACCGATTCCTTCAACAAAAAATCGGTTACTTTACGAAGATGAGTTAACATCTGGGTATTACTGCATTCTTCTGTCCATCTGTCTCCTTGCTTGTCTATCTGTCTGATTCTTGGAAGTGTTTAGATAAATATTTTGTAACAGTGTATAAGGAAATCAGTGTTTTTGTGCGATAACCGTACAGCTACTCATAAGTCTTTTTTATTTGAGAAAGAAGACTAGAAAACTAAAGTGATGAAGAGGTTGTCTGAAAAATATTTTTTTTTCTTTAGACTAAAATTTATCTACTTATATTTTGTTCAATGAATCGCATCTTGTCATTCCTTCTAGATAAAAAAATCGAGATAAAAATATCAATAATAATTTTCATAATTTTGATGTTAATAATTTCAATAACGATAATAACGATAGTTTGGTTTCAGGGAACTTCATATATTCAACTTTGTTGCAAGTGTTTTTACTGTTAGGTGGGTTAAAATAAGTCTCTTTTCGGCATGGTTCATTCATTGCAAATGATTATCCTATTAAATCTAAAGCATTTCTTTAGGAAAATAGAGAATACATTATCTCATTTAGTAAGTAAAATTTTGTCTCAACAATAAAAAAAATAAGGAATTAACATCTTTGGTAAGACATCGTGTTTAGTTGATTTATGAAGGGTGATGAGAATTTCAATAGAGTAGCAATAGAATAATCATAGATTGATTGGAAGAATCGATAATAAATATAATTACACATGAATAAATAGCTGTAGTTCAATGTTTCTAAAATTGAAGTTCTGGTGATTAATTCATTATATTAACTATTGGACTGATTAATTCACTTTAAAAATTTTCTCTCAGAAAGAATATCAATCTGGTGTATATTATAATCAATCCCAAATATCTACATCCAATTTCGAGACCAAAAGCACAGAGTTTTATCATAGTAGACGTTAGTCATTTGATGTACCGATGTCCTCCAGTTGAAGATTTGACGACTTCAATAAAACACCGAGTTCTATTTCCATCAAGAGGCTTATGTTTGGAGGAAATACAATAAAAACTGACAAATCTCTCAAATTGGCAATTACGAAAAACACCGTACGATTCAAAAACTCGATTTAGATAATCTGTAACTCGGGTTACCAAGTATTTTTTTTCTTTATTTTTCTTTTTTTCAAAATTAGTATTCTTGAATGAGAAACCTCTATCTCTCTTTGAAAAAAAAAAAAAATAACAACAAATGTAGCCATATATAGTCTGCTGCAGTAAAAAGGCCTCAGACATGTTGTTAGTCATGTCTGGATTTTGGTCATACTTATCACCATAATGTCCACTGTAGACAGTTGGTGTGGAAGACTTGTGTGTGGTTGCTCACAGAAAACCATCCTAGTATTGGTGGCCCTCACTAGTTGAGCCTTGCTGACCATGACGGTACATATTCCCTTTCGCCACGTTAAGGTATCCCCACTTTTAATATATATATATATATATATATATATATATATATATATATATATATATATATATATATTTACATATATATTTATTATATATATATATATATATATATATATATATATATATATATATATATATATATATATATATATATATATACATATATATATATATGTATATAGTATTTAAATGTATATATATATATATATATATATATATATATATATATATGTATATATAATATATAAATGTATATATATATATATATATATATATATATATATATATATATATATATATATATATATATATATATATATATATATATATACTGTATATGTCCCCTGTCGATGGATACTAAGATTTCAGAACCTACGTTTTTTCACTTGATTATGAAAGTTTCGTGAATACACTTTGCACGGTGAGATACTCAACAGGCAGGTACCCTATATTTCTTTGTGACTGCTCTAGTGGTAATGCCACTCCTTCTGAGCAAGTAATGTAATGTTCCACTGTGAATATATTGAAACTACTAGATTTGTGGAAATCTTCAAAGTGATGGAAAGATACAGTTACCGTACGAATTCAGACATGTTACCTATCTGACTCAAGACGGGTCACCTATAAGAGAGTGCAGTCATCTTGCAAAACAATATTTGACAGACTTAGTACTCTTAAGGACCGTTGGTTGCACTGGATGAAATACAAATACATCTACATATTTTATCTGTAAGGTTTGTAACACACACACACATACCATGGTCTGATTTGTCTTTATCAATCATTCATTTAACTTTAATTCTAAATATCTAAATATCTAAATGACGTTACCCCATTAATCATTTCTCATTCCAATTATATTTCATATTCCATTGTATATTCCATTCTCATCATCTCTGTCTTTCTCCTACTTATCTTAAGCCTAATGTCGTGAGATATTTCATGCATTCTGGTAAGCATGCATTACATATTGTATGGTGTTCTGCTAATCCTTTACTAATCCAGTCAAATTCTTCTCCACCATCTCCAACTGTTTTAAGCATTAAAAAATCAACTAATGTGGCACTCAGTATAACGCAGACCTCCACCACGGCAGCTTATTTCTCGACCTTTTACTCGAATTTGACTGAGATAGGAATCAAGTTTGAAGTCTCTGTGTCAACAATGTCCAAACTTAGGGCTGATTGTGTGAACGGTGAATTTTGGCTTAACTGTGACCTTGACATTTGCCAATGGCCTTTCAAAACGTAATAATTCCCAGCTTTTCCATAGCAGCCAATCCCTGCAAGTTTCATTATTCTACGATCAAAATTGAAGTCAGGAATCTATTCACAAAAAAAAAAAAAAAAAAAAAAAAAACACAAACATAGAGAGCCGGGAGACTAACCTTCTAGCTTTGTTGGTGGAGGTAATAAGGAGTACTTCCCTTGGAGTGCTTCACTGTTCACTGGTTATTCCTTTGATAGGATTTCACTGACATTAAATTTGCACTTGCTATGCTCAAGAACAGAATATAATCTAAATAAATTTATTTTAGACTCCCGACAATGCTGGATATCACATTCCTAAACTCACTACGTTGCCCATTAACAACAACTCTTTGAGATCTATTACTTAACAAATCAATAATAATGCTAAGAAACGACCCACCCACTCCCAACTGTTTGAGGTTGAAAATAAGGGCCTCATGATTAACACGAACATCCTGACCACAATCAAGGGATTTTTGAGCAGCAAATTAGTTTTCGGGCATTAGTAATAAATGTAGTATCCTATTTCTCCACTATATGAAACTGGTTGTCAAATTTCAACTCATAAAAAATACAGTAGATTCAAAATTTTGCATCGAAAGTCGTCTCAGTTTATGGGAAAAAATATGATCATGCCATACCTTATTGAAAAGTTTTAATGGTTGAAGATAGAAAATAAGAAAATTTTTGATGTTTGTATACTTATTAATAAAATATTGCATGAACATGTATCCCAAGGAATATTGTGTTTTAGAATTGCCTTAGAATTCTCTTAATTTACTTATTATGAGTTATTGTTATTTTTAATGTAAAATTTCAAATAGGTTTATTAAAGCCATAATATATAATTTTGGATTTTAGATCGCGCTGAAATGCCATCCTAGGTGTGTTTTAAATGTAATTAATATATAAGAACCTTTTAAAGTAAATACCTTCTCTAGTTACCAGAATACCCCTTATGTTGTGGAATAAAGAATTATTATTATTATTATTATTATTATTATTATTATTATTATTATTATTATTATTATTATTATTATTATTATTATTATTATTATCTGCATTCCCGTCTAAATAATCTCTACAGTCATTCTCGGCTTTTCTTTTGACTTCACCATCAATACCGGAATACTTAGCATGTTCTACCTTATTAAGTTTTATTACTTCCTTGAAAACTTTCAACAACCAATTTCTGTCTTTGTTTCCTTGTTATAGTATCCCACATATCATTTGATATCCATGGCTATGCTGTGATTATATCTCCCAAAACTTCACTACCAACTGACCAATAGATGTTCTTTAGGGTTGTGGTGGCCGATTTGGTAACGTCCCTGACTGGTGAACCCTAGAATGGAGTTCGAATCATGCTCAAACTCGTTAGTTT
The DNA here is from genome assembly GCF_036898095.1 of Palaemon carinicauda. Classification (NCBI taxonomy): domain Eukaryota; kingdom Metazoa; phylum Arthropoda; class Malacostraca; order Decapoda; family Palaemonidae; genus Palaemon; species Palaemon carinicauda. Next base: position 21,985,236 of record NC_090741.1, read on the forward strand.
CTTTGATCACTGCAACCTCACCATCCTTGTGAGGTAAGGATTGGGGACGGGCATATAGATCTACTTGCTTAGTCATCAGTAGTCATTGCCTGTCCCTCCTTAGTCCTAATTTGGGTGGGGAGGGGGCTTGGGCGCTAATAATATGCATATATGGTGAGTCTCTAAGGCATTTTCCTGCTCGATAAGGCAATGTCACTGTCCCTTGCCTCTGCCAATCATGAGTGGACTTTAAACCTTTAAACCTTTAGTATCACACCATTGTGCATCAATTGTCTGTTCTTCATACCTCAAAGTCTATATGACTACAAATCCATTTCTACATTATACTGCATATGTTTCCCTGTGTTCATCTTTTAGAAACTTCATTGTATCAAGCCTTTCTGCATTTCTGTTTGGTGCTTTCAGTTTTATTTTCAATGTGGCAATGAGTTTTTAATCACTAGCAATATCTGCACCTCTATAGCTTCTTACTTTTTTCAGTCCTCTTTCTCTCTCAATTTATTGCAATGTAATATATTTGATTTTTCTTAAATGCCACATGGTGAAGTCCAAGTACATTTGTGGATGTCCTTGTACTAGAAAAAGAGTACCTCTAAAGACAATATTGTTTGCAGAACAGAAACTTTTAAAATGTGCTACATTTTCATTTGCAACTTCGCTAAGACACTCAGCACCTATCACATTCTCTATCCCTTGATTATTCATTCCAACTTTAGCATTAGAGTCACAAATCAAAATTTTCATATCTATCTCTGGGATCTCATTTATTATACTCTGAAGTTTTTCTTGGTATTCATCTTTCCTTACTTCAGGGGAATCATTTGCTGGTGCATAGCAAACTATAATACTCATATCGCACTGCCTTGATTTAAATTTTATAAGTAACAATCTACTATTCATAGCCTTCTACTCTGTTAACGCCTTTACTGTTCTTGTTGTCATCATCATTTGTTCTTCCTACAAGACTGAGGACCATGAAGCGCGAAGTAGGAGGAGATTATATATATATATATATATATATATATATATATATATATATATATATATATATATGTATATGTATATGTATGTATATATATATATATATATATATATATATATATATAAATATATATATATATATATATATATATATATATATATATATATATATATATA
>NC_090741.1:21996393-22011393 GCF_036898095.1 Palaemon carinicauda
GTACACAATTTGTTGAGACCGTACAATATATAGAAAGTGAGTTCTTTCTGTAATCAATTTATCCAGTATATTAAAACTTTATTTCAAGGTGTGAGCTACACCTTAACTTTCCGCTTTGAGTAAGAAGCTTCCCTCCTTTGTGGCCTCTCCAACCAGAGTCTTTCCCTTCATGGAAAAGGGATATAAGGCAGCTTTGAAGGCGGAGGAGGCAAGAAAACCATGCCCATCCCTAGAAGAATGCAAGCCGTTATCCCAGACCTTACCATTGGACCAAAAATACTGGAAGGAAGTTAGCCTTACCATCTCAGTCGGGAAGTTGGAAGCTGATATTGACGAACGTCAGTTTGGTGAGGAACTTCCAAAGCTGTCGGAGTTTCTCTTGCGCAGAGAGTAAGAGACAAAAGAAAGACTTGTGGCATCGATGTCATTGCAAAAGATTTTTAAAAAATGAGGGCAAGTGACCCCAAGAAACAGGACACGTTCATGGTAGTGGCCAAAACCCATCTGGCCAAAGTTACGAAGGATCTCTATAGCTTTATTAAAGCTAGGAGAGCCTGTAGAGAGTTTGTGTTCGCCTCGGCTGTGGTGAGGCACGAACCGAGGAGACTGATTTCTTCTTGCATATGGGGTAAAGACCTCTTTCCCAACGAAGTAGTTAAAGAGGTAGTAAACAAAGCCGCCATGGAGAACAGGAACCTTGGCTTAAACCTTAAGAGAAAGTCTTCTCCGGATGAGGGTCCCCAACCCAAGAAGAAGACAAAAAGGCCTAGGCTATCCTCTCTGCCGGCTAAGCCCTACCGACGGCAACAACAGCAACTTCCTGTGACCGCGGTGCCTCAGATAGTGGCACATCCTCCAACCACGTACCAGTTGGTACCTCAACAAGTGGCGATACAGTCGCCAGTTTTTCAACCCAGCCTTTTAAAGGCAGACTTCTTCCTTTCAATCAAAAGCTAGAGGAACAGCCAGAGGTTCTTCTAGACGCCCTTCAAGGGTAAGGGGATTCAGGGGAGGACGCGGTCAAGGAGGCAAGGCCTCAGGTCCACAACAGCAGAAGCGAGATGCTTCCAGTAGGAGGGAGACTACATCTATTTAGGGATCGTTGGACCTTCGATCCCTGGGCCCACAGCCTAATAAAGAATGGACTAGGTTGGTGCTGGAACAGTCCTCCACCTCCATTTCCTCAGTTCTTCCAACAATCTACCCCCGTTCTGGAAGAATATGTCCGAAAACTCTTAGTGAAAAGAGTAATTCGAAAAGTAAAGTCCATCAAGCTCCAAGGCAGGCTTTCTTGTGTTCCAAAGAAGGACTCAGAAACTTAGAGTCATTCCGGACTTGTCGCCACTCAACAAGTTCATAGTGAACTACAAGTTCAGGATGCTCATACTTCAACACAAAAGGACCCTACTGCCCAAAAAAGGGCATATACCATCTCCATAGACTTGTCAGACGCTTATTGGCACGTTGCAATTACGCCTAAAGAGAATCCAAGAAGTGGCCTACTTGAACGACTGGCTGGTGTGGGCAGCATCCAGGACAGAATGCCTGCAAGCCTCAAAGATAGTGATCCTCTTTCTGGAACATATGATGGGTTGATTTCAATTCTAAGTACAAAATACCTGAATTCGACAGGTATAAGTACAGAAGAATTGTCATTGACTTTTATCTTTCTTCGTGGCCAAGTGGCTTAGTCACTGTCTATACAAGCTTGCCGACCAGGGTTCGATTCCCGGCCGGAGCCAAGCTCTTGTCTTTGTGTGATTTCGCCTGGGGCTCTGATCCCGAGGTCGTTAAGAGAATCCAGACATTAATGTATCAAAAATATATATGGCTTATTTGAATATGAAAAACACGTCTAAATGTGCAAAATTTATCATTAATTGAATGCCAAGTAACAAACTACCAATTAGCTACGATGGTGAAGATGGGTTGATTTTAATTCTAAGTACAAAATACCTGAATTCGACAGATATAAGTACAGAAGAATTGTCATTGACTTTTATCTTTCTTCGTGGCCAAGTGGCTTAGTCACTGTCTATACAAGTATATTTTTCAAACGCACAAACCTTATATATATAGCACCTATTTTTTTTTTAGTGAACCATGCAATATATACGTATCTTGTATTTCGTTTTACAGATGCAATTGTGCTTTGTTTTAGTTGAATATGGTATAATTTCATCTGTCCTATTTGTATTGACATTCTGAGTACGATATTTATACTGGTTCTTGATTGCATGAATATGATAGGTAATAATAAATTTTCTTATTTTTCTCCCATGAACGTTGAGGGAATATTCGAGTACTGTTAGATGGTAATATTCAAAGATACACACCATCCTTTAGGAGAGAGGTATTGACCTGTACAAATTGAATGAAGACAGTTTTCCTTCCAAGTGCAGTCCTGATATTGTACTCTCAAAATACAACGCCTTTACGACAAACAACTAAATATCCGATAATTTGTGTGCTTGTGTGTTTATGTGTGTGTATTTGCTCATGTGCAAACAACTCCATGCAAGTTCGATGGTATACGAAATAAGTGTTCTTAATGAATCTCATTGATGAGCTACCGGTGAATAACAAATAGAGAGAATAACTATTCTAAATTAGTGTTAGAAGACACATGTTTATATTTTCTCCAATGATGCACAAGGTAAAATACCGTTCACGTCAAAAAAAGAAATATAAAAAAGTAGACTATTATTATAGTAAATTCAAAGTAAACTATCTATTAATCCACAAAATCCATAATTTTGAATTTTTCAATACAACCGTTAATAAATATTTGCCTATTTTTGTCATGATGTATGTATTTTCCCATTCTTAAAAACAATCTGAAACTAAATACGAAAACTTAATCCCACCACTAATGATATACTCTAATGTCAGATTGGAGGAGGAACAAATTCGTTGTGAAAAATAGCTATTATACAGCATAATTTTTTGAGACGGGAACTCAAATCTTGATTGACAAAGTGGATGCCTGATACGTTGAAATCGTTTCCGATTTATTGGCAGCAGACGCTGGATAATTGGAACTTTTGACATTCCGTGTAAGGGTCAAGATCTTATCTCTAATGATAAAGTTACGAATTTGCCGATAATTTTCAGCGAACTGTTAAAACGATTGTGTTTGTACTCTTATTTTTGTATATAAATAGATAAATAAGTTATTTAATAGGTCGAAGCTTTTTATATAAATATATGTATATATATATATATATATATATATATATATATATATATATATATATATATATATATATATATATATATATATATATACACGTATATATATATATATATATATATATATATATATATATATATATATATATATATATATATATATATATATATATATATATATATATATATATATATATATATATATATATATATATATATATATATATATATATATATATGTATATGTATATGTATATATATGTATGTATATATATATATATATATATATATATATATATATATATATATATATATATATATATATATATATATATATATATATATAATCATCTTCTACGCCTATTAACGCAAAGAAGTTTCGGTTAGATTTTGCCAGTCGTCTCTATCTTGAGCTTTTCAATCAATACCTCTCCAATCATCATATCCTACCTGGCTCCTCGTTGACTTCAACCATGTAGGCCTCGGTCTTCTAACTCTTCTAGTTCATTGCTGAGCCAAGACGAATAGTTGGTGAACTAATCTCTCTCGATAAGTGCGAAACGCAAGCTCAAACCATCTCCATATATGCCGCATCATGATTTCATCCACATATGGCACTCGAGTAATCTCTTTTATAGTTTCATTTGTAATCCTGTCCTACCATTCAATTTACAGTATCATTCTGAGGGCTTTGTGCTCAAATATACTAAATCTACTGGGGATTGTTTCATTGTCATACTATGACTCATACCGATCTTCCTGAACTGATAGTCTGGTTTTTATATGTAATTCCCAGCTAATTGATTTCCAAATTTTACCTAACCCAGACATTGTCTGATTTGCTTTCTTCAGTCTCTCACCAAACTCCAGTTCTAAATAGCCTGTATTGGAGATCGTAATTCCTAAATACTGTACCAACCGTGTGTCACTCGATTGTACATAACTCCAGCCGCTCGTATAGCAAAGCTTTTTCAGCTCTCCACAACAACCAGTGGGGGACTATAGGGCTTCCCTCGCCCTCAGGGAAATGACCAGTATCGCTCGCTTGTAACCTGCCGCAGACAGCTCTCCTTGTGAGGTGAACCTACTTCATGCCCTTTAAAGGGATACGCCGTTTACCTGAACCTTTACGCGCTTCCCTACCCGATGTCGATAGTTTACCTAAAAATGCCAGATTACCCACCTACAGTTTGCCTCTCTAGATCAGGGGGCCCTATTTAACTTGTACAGTATGTCATTTTTAGGGGGGGAGCCATGTACCAACCGTGTGTCACACGAGCGTACATAATACCAGCAGCCCATATAGCAAAGCTTTTTCAGCTCTCTCAACAACCGGTGGGGGACCAAAGGGCTGCGCTCGCCCTCAGGGAAATGACCAGTATCACTCGCATGCAACCTGCCGCAGACGGCTCTCCTCGTGATGTGAACCTACTTCCTGCCCTTTGGATACGCCGTTTACCCGAATCTGTACGCGCTGCCATACCCAATGTCGATAGTTTACCTAAAAGTGCCAGATGACCCGCCAACAGTTCGCCTCTCTAGATCAGGGCGCCCTATTTAACATATTCAGTATGTAATTTTTTTTTTTGGGGGGGGGGGGCGTAGCCATGTATCAACAGTGTGTCACACGATCGTACATAGCGCCCGCCGCCCGTATAGCAAAGCTTTTTCAGCTCTCTCAACAACCGTTGGGGGACCAAACGGCTTCGCTCGCCCTCAGGGAAATGACCAGTGTCGCTCGCCTGCAACCTGCAGACGGCTCTCCTCATTGAGGTGAACCTACTTCATGCCTTTTGGATACGCCGTTTACCCGAACCTGTACACGCTGCCATACCCGATATCGATAGTTTACCCATAAAGGACTTGATGACCAAAGCTGACGAACTTATGGACAGCCACTTCACGACCTTCAAGACCTCCTTCAACGCCTCCATTCCTGACAAAGAGGATGCCTATTCAACGTCAACCGAAGGCTGACGTGAATGCCGTAGGACACACACACGCCTACCCCGTGATGTGCCGTAGCGGCGACAAATCCACCCATCACCCACCACTCGCTTATGCCCCAACCAACGACTTCTACAGCCACTACTACCGCCCATCGGCCACAATTTTGCTACTACCACTCCATATTCGGGGCAGTCGTGAAGAAATGTGACAAGGATTGTCAGTGGCCAAAAAACGTGTGGCCTTCCGTGTTTCTAATCTTTTCTTTTTACATGATGCAGGAACGGGCGTGGGATTTTTGGTAAACATGGGTGCTTGTCGTTCTCTTTTGCCAAGGAAACTCTTCAGGACACGACGTAATCTGTCTACGTCTGCCGACGTCAGTCTGATAGCTGCCAACGGATCTGCGATACCCACCTATGGTTATGAGAACCTTGGAAACGGTAAATGTAATTGGAAGTTTCTCGTTGCTAACGTCAAATTGCCAATCCTCAGTGCGGATTTCCTCTCTCATTTCCACCTTCTGGTTGATGTTGCCCACCGACGATTGGTCAACGCAGACTCGTACCTGTCGACACCTTTTTAACCCGCTCCCTCCAACCTTGCTCTTCACATCAGCGCACCCACGGATGCCTACGCCCACCTCCTCATGTTGTACCCGGAAGTTTTCCGTCCAGGACTTCGCCAAATGCCCACGGCTCCTGCCAAGAACAGTATTAATCACCATAACAAGACGACGGGACCCCCATTCTTCACGAATATACGATTGGCTTTGTGAACAAGGAGACAACCCAATAGCGCATGACGCCCTCAAAACATACCTTCTGCAGCAGTACTCGCCATCACCAATTTGACGGGCCGAGAGAGGCTGTGACTCAGTTGCTTTCATCCTGCCTTCTTAGTCGAAGCCTCTCTCCGCCTGTCACAATATTTAGATGATTGTACCTCATTAACGCCTTCTCCTTCCAATGGTATTTCATCTTCAATTACATATTCCGTTCTCTCCATCTCTGTCTTTTTTTCTTTTTATTTTGAGCCTAACTTTATATGATATTTCATGCATTCTGGTAAGCAAACCTTGATATCCTGTGGTGTTATGCTAACAAGGGTAGCATCATCAGCATACTCTAGGTCTGCTAAATTAATATAATCAATCCAGTCGAATCCTTCTCCACCATCTTCGACTTTTCTACTCATTACAAAATCCATGAGGAGGTTGAACAACACATTCCATTGGAGCACTACGCTGTTCATTACGAATTAATTTGATAAGACTTTGCTAATATCAACTTTTCACTTGCCATACTCATGAATAGACTTAATCAAATTTACATATTCAAGAAAAATTTTATAATAATGCAGGACTCTCTACACAATTGGCTATTGCACGTTATCATAGGCTTTTTCCTAGTCCACAGATGCCATCAAAAGTGGCTTTCTCTATTCTATACATTACTGTAGAACGTGTCTCTAATAGAAAATGTGGTCAGTGGAACATCTACCTTTTCTGAATCCTGCTTGTTCATCTCTCAGCTTTTCATCACTTTTTCTTTCTAGTCTCTTAAAAATAAGCATACTATATATTTTCATAACAACTGACGTACACGTTATGCCTTTACAATTATTGCAATCAGGCAGGTCCCTTTATTGTCCTTTTCACTAACACTCTTAAGTCCCATTAATCAGGGTTTGCCTCTTCTTGTCACATTCTATGAAATAATGTTCTAAGTAGTCTGGGAATCACTTAATCTCAGCAGTTATTCCATTGTATCCAGGGGCTTCACCTCTCTTTAGTTTTTATTTAGAATAGCTTCGACTTCAAACACACTAAATTCATTCATGGGCACATCAAGGTCCCCAACAGACTCATGTATATCAATGAAATTATTCCCTTCATCCCTTCTATTTATAACCTTACTAAAGTGTTCCATCTAACGTTGGGTTTCTTCATCTTCTGTTGCTATAACAGACCCATCTTCCTTTTTGATGGGTGTATGCTTCTTCTCCTTTGCCCTAGTCTAGGTATCTTTGATAATTCTTTGAGGGATTCTTACACCATAGCGACCTCTTGAATCCATAGCTTTGTCAGCCTTATCTGCTTTACTGCCTAAAAACTCTCTCCAGTCATTCCTGACCTTTCTTTTGACCTCACTATTCACACTGGAATACAGAGCAAGCTAATTTTCATTACTTCCTTGAAAACTTTTCACAATCAATTTCGGTCTTTTTCTCCTATTTATAGTATCTCAAGTATCATTTGATATCTATGGCTTTCTCCTTGTAACTGTGTCTCAAGACTTTACTACAAACTTACTAATATATGTTTTTAATATCACACCATTCTTCATTAATTGTCTGCGCTGGGTCTCTCAATGTCTCTAAGACTGCAAATCGATTCTTGTATCCAATTGTAAAGGTTTCTCTGTACACTTCTTCCAAAAGCTTAGTTATGTCAAACCTAGCTATCCTATCTTCTTTTCTGTTGGGTGCTTTCAGTTTTAATTTCAGCGTGGCAATGAGGAGCATGTAATCCAATACCTGATCTCTATAGATTCTTGCATTTATCAAAGCTCTTCTTCTCTCTATATTGATGGCAATACGATCTATTTAAATTTTGTAATTGCCACATGGTGAAGTCCATGTATACTTGTGAATGTTTTTGTGTTGAAAAAAGAGTATCTCAAATGACAAGATTGTTTGGTGAAGAGAAACTTATGAAATGTGGTAAATTTCATTTACAGCTTCGCCAACATATTCCCTATCCCTTGATTATTCCTTCCAACTTTAGTATTGAAGTCGCCAATCATTATTTCTAAATTATCTCTATGGGATCTCAGCTATTAAACTCTTCAGTTTTTCATTGCATTCATTTGTCCTTTTTTTCAGGGTAAACTTTTGTTGGTGTATAGCAAACTATAATAATCATATTGCATGGCTTTGATTTGAACTTAACTTGTAACAATTTATTGTTTACAGCTCTCCACTCGGTTAATGTCTTTTGTGCTCTTGGAGTCATCATCATTCCTACCCCGACTCTTCCAACTCCATCTGATCTTCCTGAGTAGATATCTATATTGCCTTTGTCTAAAGATTTATTACCAATCTCCTTATAATGGGTTTCACCTAGGGTCATGATATACAAACTATATTCCATCAATTATCTCTCCTCCCTCTGTAACTTCTCAATTTGATTAATGGTTCCAACAATTCAGTTACCAATTTTCAATTTTTCTATAGCATTCATAAACCGGGAGATTCTTGGCACCTTGCTATGCCAGGGAGTGGGGGCCCTTTTGTCATCTTCTTTTAACATGACTGACCAAGTCCATTGAAAATTAATTGTTTATATACATCAAAGAAATGGCAGTTCCCCGTGATGCACAGTGCCTATCTAACTGAAGCAACTGACCCCTGCCCGTCCATACTAATTCTAGTAAGATCAACCGCCAGGCATTAGGAATAAGTGCCAAAGAGACTGTTTGTCTGTCGCCTTAAACCCTGCTGTCAGTGACTTCAGAGAGATTTAGGGGGGCATTTCTTCCACACCCTTATCTCTCATTAATCCACCAAGTTGCTAATCTGACTATATGTGTATAACTATTGGCAAACATAGATTGCTTAGATACACCGCCTAGCACGATATAGATTGCAAGGATAAACCACCTAGCATGGTATGGATTGTTAAGATATACCGCCTAGGATGGTATATATATATATATATATATATATATATATATATATATATATATATATATATATATATATAATTACATATATATATATATATATATATATATATATATATATATATATATATATATATATATATATATATATATATATATATATACAGTATATATGTATATATATATATATATATATATATATATATATATATATTTATATATATATATATATATATATATATATATATATATATATATATATATATATATATATATATATATATATATATATATAACGGATTTTGAGCGAAGCGAAAAATCTATTTTTGGGTGAGATGGCCATGTCGTCCTGATGGAAGTTCCTATAGGGTAGCTTCCTAGGGTATATTACAACTACGGCGATATTCCCAGAGAATTTACCTTAAGGTACCAGAATTCTAACTCCTGGAGCGAGTATCCCTCGTGAAAGGGATATCGCGACATATCAGAGGACGTATTCTAGACACGTCACATGGCAATCTACAACCTGGACAGAGATTTCGTCTCGTAGGAGGTGATTGACGAGATACGAATTCGGGAAAGAAAAAGGGGAGCCGCTCCCAAGGCTTCCCTATCCCCCGATTCGTATGCGTGCCTGGCGCCAATCCTGGCGCCATCTGTATTCCTTGTAGCGTACACGAGGTGCTACAGATACTGTATGTAGGGAGGGGTCCTACAGCCCTTTCTTAGAAAGGCAAGGGCGGGTCCATCAGGACGACATGGCCATCTCACCCAAAAATAGATTTTTCGCTTCGCTCAAAATCCGTTTTTTGGGCTCAAGCCATGTCGTTCTGATGGAAGTGTACCAGAGCATTACTGTATCTGTGGATTCTCAGAACGTGCCGTACTCCCCGGAGGTAATTTTTTCCCGGTAGACTAGACCTAGAGACCTAAGATGTTACCGTTATACATCTTTTCAACTAGCTATAAACTATGTTAGAGCTTCCTGCCCCCTACAGGGAAGAGTCCTACTAGACTCTGGAAAGTCTCGAAGAGTACATATATCTATGTATGAATACCAGGCAAGCTAATATAGTGGTCTCGCCCTATATTAAGTAAAGCATAGTTTGTATAGAACCACTGCGTCAATATATATTGACCAGTAATCCGCACAATACTTGTATTGGACAAAGGTTTATATCCGCATAGGAAGAAACTAATAAAACCGCCCTCGTCCCTTTAAGGGACGGAGTCCTCCCATTAGGGGACTACATAAACCAATGCAACATGGCTTGCATAACAGAACAATTCTATCAGAATTATCCCAGATAAGATACATAGAATCAAAATGCTCAATTATACCAATAAATTGACACAGGTGAAAGAGACGCAAGGTTCTCAAGAACAAGTTTATTGACAGATAATAAACAGACAGGTTAACAACAATTATATATCTATATAAAAGAGGGTAACCCAAAACTTTAAGCATAAGTATGATAGTAAACAGAATTTGTTTATCTGAAAGAAAAACCATTAAACACCACTTTAATAAGATACCAAGGTATCAAGTCATAAAAGTCTGTATTACAAATCAATCACATTAGCGTTAGAAACGCTCGGCACACATGTCTGAACTTATGCTAGGTTCACCTTTGAAAGAAGGAGCAGTCTATATGGGCACGTGGTGCCCTCATTTAGTTTGTAGTACAGTATGTACCTACACACTCACCCTGGACTTAATCGTCCCAATTAAGACCACTGTTCCTCGCAGAGTTAAACAGTAGGGTTAACTACACGACCCACTGCTACCACAGATCTCTTAAGTTCCTCTACTTGCTTCGCATAGTGGCGAAAGAACACCCTGGAAGACTTCCAGCCCGTGTATGAACGGAGATGTTCAAAATCCATACAATTAAAGAAATTTAGGGATGAGGCAACTTTCCTCGGATCGTGACCTGCAGGTGTACTGTCAGGATCCGCTCTGCGAATAAAATATGTGATTTTCGCTCTGAGTTGATTCAGAGATAAATTTGAGCCTGATGTTTCTCCCCTGAATAGTTGACCACCCTTGAAGTCTGAAGTTCTACGAAGATAGACCTTTAGGCATTCTACTGGACATAGAGATGCATCTTCTTTCAGAGGGCAGATTCTCCAGGGACCCCACCTGTTGGTGGGTAACTCATTCTTGGCGAGAAACGTAGGATCCGGAAACAGGTTCAGATCCCCCCCATCCAGAAACTGAACACGACCTGCCTCTCTCGAGAGGGCTACGATCTCACTAACCCTGGCCCCGGACGCGAGTGCAAATAGGAAAATAACTTTTTGCGTCAAATCCTTTAACGCACATTCTTCATTGCTCAACAGGGAGGCGAAATGAAGAACTTTGTCTAAAGACCATGAGATGGGCTTTGGAGGTGCTGAAGGTCTGAGCCTAGCGCAGGCTTTCGGAACTTTATTAAAGATCTCGTTACCTAGGTCGATCTGGAAGGCAAATAAAATGGGTCTCATCAAAGCGGATTTACACACTGAAATCGTGTTAGCTGCCAACCCTTGGCCATGGAGGTGGATGAAGAAAGATAAGCAGAAGTCTGTTGAGATCTCCTGCGGATTCTTTGCCTTTACAAAGGCCACCCACTTTCTCCAAGATGACTCATATTGCCTTCTAGTCGATTTGCACTTATATTCCTCTAGGAAGTCTATGCTGGCTTTCGAAATCCCGAAACGCTTTCTCACCGCAAGGGCGAGAAAATCATGAGCTGCAGGGTCCGGGTTTTCTGTAATGAAGCGCAGACAGTTGACTTCTGGACTCGCTGGGTCAGAACTGGATGTGGTAGCGGCACGAACTTCATCTGTAGTTCCAACGCCAAGGGGAACCACATACTGTTCGGCCACTTGTGGGCCACTATTGCCGCTACCCCCTTGAAGGATCTCAGTTTGTTGAGGACCCTCAACAGAAGGTTGTGAGGAGGGAACAGATAAATCCTGGACCATCTGTTCCAGTCGAGGGACATTGCGTCCACTGCTTCCGCTAAGGGGTCCTCGTACGGGGACACGTACAGGGGCAACTTCTTGTTGTCTTTCGTCGCAAAGAGGTCTATTTGCAGTTCTGGGACTTGATTCAGAATGAAGGAGAATGATCCTGCGTCTAAGGACCATTCCGACTCTATCGGTGTGAACCTGGATAGAGCGTCCGCTGTCACATTGCGGACTCCTTGAAGGTGAACTGCCGACAGGTACCACTTCTTCTTTTCCGCCAATCGGAAAATGGCTAACATCACTTGGTTGAGAGGTGGTGACCTCGACCCTTGTCGATTCAAGCATCTCACAACCACCTCGCTGTCCATCACCAATCTTATGTGGATCGAGTGACGCGGGGAGACTTTCTTTAAGGTAAGGAGCACTGCCATAGCTTCTAGAAAGTTTATATGAAAGGTCCTGAATAGCTTGGACCAAGTCCCCTGGACTTTTTTCCGATGAGAGATACCTCCCCATCCCTCCTTTGAGGCGTCTGAGTGAATCGTCATCGACGGGGGAGGTGGCTGAAGAAGAACCGACCTCTTTAGATGTCTGGCTTGGGACCAAGGTCTGAGAAGAGTACGTAGCCGAGGCGGCACTGGTCTTCTCAGGTCTCTTCGCGCGTTTGATGCATACCTTCTCCAAACTCCGGTTGCATCCATTAGCTGTGCTCTTAGCACTGGGTCTGTCACTGAAGCAAACTGGAGAGAGCCTAGTACCCTCTCCTGTTCGCGTCTTGATATCCTTTCGGAATCTAGAAGTCTCTTGACAGAGCCCGCTATCTCCCTCCTTTTCTTCGTCGGGATGGAGAAACTGTGTGACAAAAGGTCCCAGTGGATTCCCAGCCACTGGAACTTTTGGGATGGAGAAAGTCGAGACTTTTTTTGTTGATCTTGAAGCCTAGGTACTCTAGGAACTGGATCACCTGACTGGAAGCTTGCAAGCATTCGGTCTCGGATGCTGCCCACACCAGCCAGTCGTCCAGGTAGGCTACTACCTGAATTCCCTTTAGGCGTAATTGTTTGAGAGCTGCGCTCGCAAGCTTCGTGAAAATCCTTGGGGCTATGTTTAGCCCGAATGGCATGGCTCTGAAGGCGTACAGTCTCCGTTGTAGCCTGAATCCTAGGTAGGGGGAGAGTCGACGGCTGATTGGAATGTGCCAATAGGCGTCTGACAAGTCTATAGAGACTGAGTATGCCCTCCTGGGCAGTAAGGTCCTTATGTGTTGCAGTGTTAGCATCTTGAATTTGCAATTCACTATGAACTTGTTGAGTGGCGACAAGTCCAGAATGACTCTGAGCTTTTCCGAGTCTTTCTTGGGAACACAAAACAGCCTCCCTTAGAATTTGATGGACTTCACCTTTCGGATCACCTTTTTCTCCAACAGTTCTTGAACGTACTCCTCCAAAACGGGGGTGGAGTGTTGGAAAAACCGAAGGCACGGGGGTGGAGTGCTGTACCAGCTCCAGCCCAGTCCATTCTTGAGTAGGCTTTGGGCCCAGGGATCGAAGGTCCAGCGATCCCAAAATTTCATCAGTCTCCCTCCTACCGGTATCGTTTCACTTGGACTGCCGTCCTGAGGTCTTGCCTCCCTGACCACGACCACCTCTGAATCCCCTTCCCCTTGAGGGGCGCCTAGACGAGCCTCTGGCTGCTCCTCTAGGTTTTGCACGAAAGGAAGAAGACTGTCCTTCGAACGTTGGGGTGAATGTGGTTGACTGACCTGGCACAGCCTGGGGTACCCACTGAAAAGTAGTCGGGGTTTGTGCCACCATCTGGGGCACTGGAGGCAATGGCAATTGCAGTTGCTGTTGCTGTCTATAAGGCTTGGCTGGCCGAGACGGTAGCCTAGTCCTCATATTCTTCCTCTTTGGTTGAGGACCCTCATCCGGGGAAGATTTTCTTTAGATAGCCAGGCCCCACTTCTGGAGAAGGTTTCTATTCTCCACGGCGGCCTTATCAACAACCTCTTTGACCACATCGGTAGGGAAAAGGTCTTTTCCCCAAATGTTGGAGGAGATTAACTTCCTTGGCTCGTGTCTCACTGAGGCCCCGGTGAACACGAACTCCCTGCAAGCTCTCCTTGCCTTGACGAAGCCATAAAGGTCCTTCGTCACTGTGGCTAGGTGAGACTTAGCCACTACCATGAACATTTCATGGACCTTGGGGTCACTTGCCATCGTCTCAAGAGTAGTCTGATGAGACATTGAGGCAGCCAGTCTTTCTTTTGTCTCGAACTCTCTTCGTAAAAGAGATTCGGACAGCTTGGGGAGGTCCTCGCCGAATTTCCGTCCGGCAATATCAGCCTCCAACTTTCCCACTGAGAATGTCAGATGGACATCCTTCCAGTCTTTGTGGTCCATAGGCAGGGCCAGCGACAAGGGTTTACACTCCTCCAGGGAGGGGCAAGGCTTGCCGGCCTCGACTGCCTTTAGGACAGCCGCAAACCCTTTCTGTAAAAAGGGGAAGGCTCTATCAGGAGAGGACACAAAAGAAGGGAGCTTCTTGCTCAATGCAGCTACCTTCGAGTTAGAGAAGCCCCTCTCTTTCATCGAGGATGAAAGTAGGGCTTGAGCCTTAGCGTGGTCCATAATAATGACCTCCTTCGGCTCTGTCTCCTCCCTTGAAGCTGGTTCTTTTCTCAGCCGGACATAGCAGTCCGGATATGATGCCTTGCTGGGCCAGAATTCTACCTCCTCTAGGGGAACTGAACCCAGCTTATCCGAGATGACGATCTTTCCAGTCGTCATCGGCATGTGCTCAGCATACCTCCATGGGTTAACATCTGAGCATATGGGAAGGTCTTTCACATTGAGCCTTTTCAGGGGCCCATGTGATTCTGCTAGGGACTGCATATGCAGTTCCATTGCAGCCGCCTTCTCCTGATTCTCCTTCTGCATTTGTTGGATCATTCCAACAATCGAAGAGAGGGCCTGTCCCAGTTCTACTGGGAGACCAGCCGATGTTGAGGGGATAGGCTCCGGCATCTGAACCGGAGTAGCCGACACCTCGTCGACCATATCCTCTACGACATCCGGGTTTTGAACTTCATCCTGACCTTCTGCCAGGAGGTCTTCTTCCAAACGTTCGTCCAGGTCAGACATCCTGTCATCCAACTGGATGTCTTGCATCGCAACTGCGACTTCCACGTCCACCTGGACTTGATCTTGAGGGATCTCCT
>NC_090741.1:22018893-22023893 GCF_036898095.1 Palaemon carinicauda
GAGTCCCACACTAGTCCTGGTCGTCGGAGTTTGTTTAACAGATCTTCAGGATTTCCATTCTGAATCCTGCCTCTGCTTATCTTGATCTTTTAGTTACTGAGATATGGTTGAAAGTAAGGTTGTTAGTATTATGATAGTTATCTTATGAACTGATTAACTGATTCTTTGGTTTATTGTTTGGTTTCGAGACAAAGCTAAGATTATGGAAGGAGATTGTTTTGCATTTAATCATTATGGTGATAGTTATTGAGAACTTATGATTTATAAGAACGTAAGTTGAATTGATTAGTCTCTCTCTCTCTCTCTCTCTCCTCTCTCTCTCTCTCTCTCTCTCTCTCTCTCTCTCTCTCTCTCTCTCTCTTGTGGTTATACCCATCTCATATCTTTCCATAATAAAAAAACCTCTGTTATGATAGATATACAGAATTTATTCAGCGATTGACTTTTTAGAGAGCATTACATGCAAACCCTTTGCTTCCATTGAAATAAAATACCTGCAAAAATATTCTACTTTTTATTGGGGTGATGAAATGTGATGAATCAAAAGGGATCAGTGCATTTCAGGTTCAACGAGAACGGGAATGAACAGCCAGTTGTTCGATGGCAATAACACTTTTATTGTCAGAGCGGGGGTTAATGAAAGAGTGAAAATCAAAAGGTAAAAAACTTTTTGAAGCATTGTACTTCATGTTTGCTGTAAAATTGGGCTGTACTAGGGAACGGTTTCCGATGGTGAGACATGATGTGGTTTATATTTACGGTAATGTAATTCAATCTAATAAAAGAACTCACTAATTTTACTTAATGTTAGTTTAATCTTTTCTATTCAAACATATCACCCTGCCTATATATTTGATGTTATTTGACCCAACGATATGTTACCTGAATTCATTACAGTTACCTGATGAACTTAGAAAGTATTAACTAATATTACCTTTCCCGATGGATATTACCCATCTATATTCACTTAAGTTACAGAAACGAGTCTTAGCCATCCTAATCTTCCCTCGTCACCAGTTGAAAGACAACTTTCATATTAGCCTTGAATGACATTGATATTGGTCAACATAATACAAAACGGTGATATACATGTATAAAACATTTACTGAAAAGGGTTAAATGTAGTACATTCATCTTCATACATCCTATGCTTTCCTTTTATCTCACCATCGATACAGGGATACTTAGTATGCTCTACCTTGTATATTTTATTACTTCCTCGAAAAAGGTCAATTTCTGTCACTGTCTCTTGTTATAGTATCATAAGTATTTATTGATATCCATGGCTTTCTCCTTTTAACATTATGCCCTAAAACTTAACTATCCTCTGCCTGGTATATGTTCTTAATATCACAAAATTCTTCACTAACTGTCTACTTTTTATCTCGAAAAGTATGTAAGACTGCAAATCGATTCCTAGATTCACTTGCAAATGTTTCTCTGAACTCTTCTTCCAGAAGCTTGGTTTCATTAAACCTAAGTATTCTATATACATATCTGTTGGGTGCTTTCAGATTTAATTTCCGTGTGGCAGTGAGAAGCTGTTGATCACTACCAATATCTGCACCTCTAGTGCTTCTTACATTTCTCTGAGTCCTCCTTCTCTCTTTATTAAAGGCTATGTGATCTATTTGATTTTTGTAATTGCCATATGATGAAGTCCCTTTATATTTGTGAATGTCATTGTGTTGGAAAAGAGTACTTCTAATGACCTATCACATTCTTTATACCTTCATTACTCCTCCTAATATTAGCATTGAAGTAACCAATTACAATTTTCTTATCTCTCTCTGGTATCTTATCAATTACACTCTGCAGATATTCATAATATTCAGATTTCATATTTTCTAAGGAATCATTTGATGATGAATACCAAAATATATTATTCATATCTAACTTCTTTGATTTAAACTTTGCAAATAACATTCTTCTAGCTACAGCTTTCCACCTACTTGATGTCTTTTCTGCTGTTGGTGTCATTATCATTCTTACCTCTTCTCTTCCAACGTCATCTGTCCTTCCTGAATAGAAATATGAATTGCCTTGGTCTAAGGTTCCCCTGACAACGTGTTTCAGTTAGGGCCAACATACCTAAGCTATACTTTATAGTTCGTTTTCCACTTGTTGTAACTCCCCAATCTGATCTGATTCATGATTCTAAAATTCCAATGACTAATTTTGAATTTTTCTTTAGTACTTATATACCAGGAGAATACTAGCATACCGCTATGCCTAAGACTGGGGGCTATTCATTCAATGTTGCTTTCCATGACTAAGTCCATAGAAGATTTATTAGGTAAATTTCTCGAGGAATATCCAGTTGCTTGTGATGTGCATTGCCTATCTAACAAAGACAAGTGAGCCCTGCCGGCCCTTACTATAATCAGTAAGATAATCCACCAGGCATCAGGAGTATAAGCCGAAAGGATATCGTATCTATCACCTTAAACTCAATACGTCACTCTGCTGCCAGTGACTTGAAGATTTAGAGGGCCATTTCCGCAACACTGAAAGTTCTTGTTCCTCCCCCACGTCAGGTTGCTCATCCGCTTTTATAATCGTTGGCAAACATAATTGCTAAGATAAACAACTTAGCGTGGTAAAGGATATACCGCCTGGCACGATGTATATATTTACATATACATATATATATATATATATATATATATATATATATATATATATATATATATATATATATATATATATATATATATATATTCCTTTCTGAGTGAGGATACTTAATGTTGCGGAAATGTTTGTGTATTGCCATGATCAACTAAGTAAAGCTGTACTAGTCAAGCACATCTATACTAGGTAGGCTTGCTGTAATCAATCCGATAAAAGTCGCTCACCATCACCAATCTGCAGCGACTTGTACGGTGATGAAAAAAACCCTCACAAAGAAAAATACAATCTGGTGTCGGACCCCAGTCCTCAGTGCTACTGGAATAAAGGCAGCAGCCTGATGCATCATACTGTACGAGTTGATGAAAATATCTGGAATAGAATAGACCACCATTGTAAATTGAACCTCACAACATACAATACCAGGAGCCTGCCTAGAATCAAAGATCTTGCTGTGTTGCAAGAAGAGTTGAAATAAATAAATTGGAACTTTGGAATCTTATATAGGGTTAAAAAAGTCATATATTCTGCTTCAGAAGACATGAAAGGAACAAAGCAAATGAAGTGGGTGTTCTTATCAATAAAAAAACAATATTACAGATAACATAAAAACAATTTATAGTGACTGATAGAATTGTTTGATTAATAAACTAAATAGGAAGTATAAAATGAAGTACATTCAAACTCAGGCACCAAGAACATCCCAGACAGGAGAAAAAATAGACATTGTTTATGAAGTTCTCAAGATATCTTCCACAAAACATAAGACTAAATTTACATTCGTTTTGGGGTGATTCTGATACTAAAGTAGGTCAAAAGAAGATAAGAGAATCAGCAGTAGTTAAATTTGGAGTAGCCTAAAGAAATGACAGACCCATGTTTGTAAAATTTGGTGGAAGATGCAATCTAAAATCATAAATACCCTTTTTATATAAAAAAGAAAATGGAAAATGTAAATAGAGGAGCTTAAACAAAGAAACAAAAAAATAAATAGTTTTTATTTTCAGTGAATAAAAAATTTGTATAGTTAAAGATGTAAGTGTTAAACAATTCAACAAGCGATAATAGGATGTGGAGAAGTAAACTTTCCTGGATATCAGGAAATAAAGAGAAAAACTACTTTTAAGAAAGAAAATAAACACTCGTGATATAAGAGAAAAATCTGATGAGTTTAGTTTAGTAATACATTATAGGCATACCCATCTACTTGATGAAGTAAAGAAGAAATTAATAGTAGTTTAACAAAAATGGTTTTGGCATCAGCAAAATAGATAGGTGAAAAAGTTCATAAACAAGGATCATGGGTTACTATTAGAAAACACCAAAAACCTATAAAAGAAAGGTTTGGAAATGGTCGTAAAACCACAGAGAGATGAAATGGATTTACCAGATCTATTCATAACAAAAAACAAACTAAAATCCCATGACATTGTAAACACAATCACACCAAAATTCAGGAAACTAAAGAAAGGTTGATGCATAAAGTTAATGAACAGAAGACTTGAAACAAAGCGTTAACAGATATTTGGTGTAAAGAATAAGATCATACAAATTAAAGGGGAGTTCTATACATTACTACATAATAGTTTTGAATTAAATAGCTTTGCCAAAAGAAAAAAAATAAAATTCTCGCCCAGTACCAAAACTATCAGAAAAAGAAGCAAAGAAAGCATTAAAAGGTATGAAAAGAGGCAAAACAGCAGGAGAAGATGGCCTATCATTTGATTTAATGTTGGATGGAGGGCATTTCATAGTATGAAAACCCGCTGAGCTTTACACAAAATATCTTCAAGAGGCTTTTTACCTACACCTAGGAAGAAATTTATCATGATACTAATTTTCCCCGAAAAGGGCGACACAAGAGAACTAAAACATCGCTACATAAGCTTAACATCAGTGTATAAAATATTTACATATAGACAGCTAGACTTAATCAGCCAGGAGAGCAAGCAGGTATTGGAAGGAGGTATTCAACAATTGATCACATTCATGTAATTAACCAGGTAGTGAAAATATCATCACATTATGGCATAACCCCCATGTATTGCATTTATAGACTGAGAATGAGAAAGCTTTTCATTCTGTCAAAACTTTAGTAGTAGTGAAAACACTTCAATGATAAAGAATAGATGAATCCCATGTTAGAACTATTGAAGATATCCATAAGGAAGTATGTCAGACCTAAAAAGAACTTAAAGACAGTGAGAAAGTTCTGATTAGGAAATGAGTTAGACAGGGAGGCCTCATCTCTTTAAAATCATTCACAGCGTGTCTAAAAGTTTTCAAGAATTTAGATTAAAAAATGTAGGAATTATGATTAAAGTCTAAGTTTTGAAGATGACATAGTTTTATTTAGTGTATCATGGAAGGAA
>NC_090741.1:22026393-22036393 GCF_036898095.1 Palaemon carinicauda
TTGCTTTTTATTGTTTTACTTTCTTTTACCCAGGAACATGATTATGAACACACAGATGTTTGAAGCGTTGTTATTTTTTGGTGATGGAAATAAGTTTGAGAATGTTTGGCGCTGTCGTAATTCTCCAGTTCCTTATTAGACTGAGGTTCCCTTCCACCCGCTCAGTATCGGATATATATATATGTGTATATATATATATATATATATATATATATATATATATATATATATATATATATATATATATATATATATATATATATATATATATATATATATATTCGTGTGTGAGTGTGTGTGTATAATTTACATTTCAAGCGATTGCTTGAAGGTTCACTCGAGCAAACTATTCTATCTTATTTCTTTTTCATTTGTTATTTTTTTTTTTTTTTGATGGTGTGTGGTAAGGCTTAATAGAGGGACCATGGATGCCTTGTTGATTATCAAGGGATTGCCTTTTCCTTATATGTTTAATTTTCTCCTCTGAGCCATCCCTACTGTCCTCACTTCAATTGAAGTGGTTATCCTGGAGGGTAATTAGCCTTGCATGTTCTACCATTTTGATCATTTTTTCCAACTTTTTTTCTATAGTCTATGGGTTTGACCAATCACTTTATTTAAATTGTTTTTTATTTTCATTCATGTTAATTTAATCGTTCATTATTATTATTATTACTATTACTAGCCAAGCTACAACCCTTGTTGGAAAAGCAAGATGTTATAAGCCCAAGGGCTCCTATAGGGAAAAATAGCCCAGTGAGGAAAGGAAATAAGGAAATAAATGAATGATGAGAATAAATTAACAATAAATCATTCCAAAAACAGTAACAACGTCAAAACAGATTCGTCTCATATAGGCTATTAACAACGTCAAAACAGATATGTCATATATAAACTATAAAAAGACTTGTGTCAGCCTGGTCAACATGAAAATATTTGCTCCAACTTTGAGCTTTTGAAGTTCTACTGATTCAACTACCCGATTAGGAAGATCATTCCACAACTTGGTAACAGCTGGAATAAAACTTCTAGAATACTGTGTATTATTGAGCCTTATGGTGGAGAATGCCTGGCTATTAGAATTAACTGCCTGCTAGTATTACGAACACGATAGAATTGTCCAGGGAGATCTGAATGTAAAGGATGGTCAAAGTTATGAAGAAAATTTATGCAACATGTATAATGAACTAATTGAACGACGGTGCCAAAGACTGATATCTAGGTCAGGAATTTGAAATTTAATAGACCGTAAGTTTCTGTCCAACAAATTAAGATGAGAATCAGCAGCTGAACACCAGACAGGAGAACAATACTCCAAAGAAGGTAGAATGAAAGAATTAAAGCACCTCTTCAGAAGAGATTGATCACCGAAAATCTTGTAAGACTTTCTCAATAAGCCAATTTTTTGTGCAATTGAAGAAGACACAGACCTAATGTGTTTTTCAAAAGTAAATTTGCGGTCGAGAATCACACCTAAAATTTTTAAAGAGTCATACAAATTTAAAGGAATATTATCAATATTGAGATCCGGATATTGAGGAGCCACTGTCCTTGACCTATTTACCAACCGTGTGGTCACACAATTGTACATAATTATTTTGTATATATTATGCTTGTATCTGCGCTCTTCCCTCGCACTAAAAAGAACCTGAATGATCATGTCTCCGGTTTTGCTCTGTAACATTGTCTGTCTCTCGAACATGTTATGTCCTGTTGCCTTGAGGTTTTGTATATAAAGGAGAGTGTTCCTTAATAAACAACTCAGTTGATTGCATCCTGCCTTTGAGTTCACAACCCTCCCTCGACCCGTCACATTGGTGACCCCGGAAGTCGACTCGCTCCCACCGCCTTCCACCCCCACCCCCTCGCCCCTTCATCGTTGGTACTATGGCGGACTCTACGGCAGTTGGTGCTGCGGCCGCTCCATTCAAACTTTTATCGTTTGCAGGCGGAGAGGCGTTTGCTTGGTTTCAGCGCACAGAAGTCCAGTTTCGTATCAGGGGCGTGACTCGCTCAACCACCAAAGCGGATTATGTTCTCGCGGCGATACCCAAGGACACCTTCCCAGAAATATCCGACTGGCTTTGTGAACAAGGAGACACCCCAATAGCGTATGACGCCCTCAAAACATACTTTCTGCAGCAGTACTCGCCGTCGCCAGCCGCCCGTATAGCAAACCTTTTTCAGCTCTCGCAGCAACCGTTGGGGGACCAAAGGGCTTCGCTTGCCCTCAGGGAAATGACCAGTATCGCTCGCCTTCAACCTGCCGCAGAAGGCTCTCCTTGTGTGGTGAACCTACTTCGTGCCCTTTGGATACGCCGTTTACCCGAACCTGTACGCGCTACCAAACCCGATGTCGATAGGTTACCCATAAAGGATTTGATGACCTTATGGACAGCCACTTCAAGACCTCCATCAACGCCTCCATCCCTGACGACGAGGATGCCTATTCAACGTCAACCGAAGCTGACATGAATGCCGAAGGACATACACGCCTACCCCGTTACGTGCCGAAGCGGCGACAAAGCCGCCCACCACACACCAATCGCTCGCGCCCCAACGAACGACTTCTACAGCCACTTACTACCTCCCATCCGCCGCAGTTTTACTACTACCACTTCAGTTTCGGGGCAACCGCGAAGAAATGTGCCAAGGATTGTCAGTGGCCAAAAAACGTGTAAGTAGGCCATCGCTTGTGGCGGTGGCCTCCCATGTTTCTAATCTTTTCTTTTTACAGGATGCAGGAACGGGCGTGCGATTTTTGGTAGACACGGGTGCTTGTCGTTCTCTTTTGCCAAGGAAACTCTTCAAGGAACGACGTAGTCTGTCTACATCTGCCGACGTCCGCTTGGTAGCTGCCAACGGATCTGCGATACCCACCTACGGTTACGAGAACCTCACATTATCGTTCGGAAACGGTAAATTCAATTGGAAGTTTCTCGTTGCTGACGTCACAATGCCAATCCTCGGTGCGGTTTTCCTCTCTCATTTCCACCTTCTGGTCGATGTCGCCCACCGACGATTGGTCAACGCAGACTCGTACTTGTCGACACCTCTTCAACCCGCCCCCTCTAACCTCGCTCTCCACATCAGCGCACCCACGGATGCCTACGCCCATCTCCTCACGTCGTACCCGGAAGTTTTCCGTCCAGTACTTCGCCAAACGCCCACGGTTCCTGCCAAGCACGGTATTTATCACCGTATGAAGACGACGGGACCCTCAGTCTTTGCAAAATTCAGACGTCTGGCACCGGAACGATTGGCAGCCGCCAAACAGACGTTCGCCGAAATGGAGGAAATGGGCCTTTGCCAAAAGGCCTCCAGCCTATGGTCGTCACCCTTACACATCGTTCTGAAGAAAGACGGCTCCCTCCGTCCGTGCGGGGATTACAGGCGCCTGAACATGCTAACAGAACCGGATCACTACCCCCTTCCAAACATTACCGACGTGACCTCCTACCTGCACAAAGCGAAGGTTTTCTCTACGCTCAACCTCCTAAAGGGGTATTATCAGGTGCATATGAACCCAGGAGACATCCCCAAGACCGCCATCACCACTCCGTTTGGTACATACACCTTCAATTACTCCTGTTTTGGCCTTCGTAATGCTGGGGCAATGTTTCAACGTCTCATGAATGGCATCTTAGGGGACCTCCCTTTCTGTGTATGTTATGTGGACGACATACTCGCGTTCTCCTCCTCAAAAGAGGAACACCTCCGTCACCTGCGCATCATGCTCGACCGCCTGCAACAAAACGGCCTTGTAGTCCGGTACGACAAGTGTACCTTTGGCGCCAACGAAGTGTCGTTCTTAGGGCACTGAATCACTCCTGAAGGAGTCCATCCCCTCCCTGAGAAGGTAGCAGCCGTTCAGAACTTCCCCGCGCCCTCGACCGTCAAAGCTCTGCAGGAATTCTTGGGCATGATCAATTATTATCACCGTTTTCTGCCAGCCATTGCCGCCACTCTTGCTCCCCTCTACGCCTCCCTCAAGGGTAAGCCAGAAGGCCCTGAAGTGGGGTCCCATTCAAGAAGCAGCCTTCTGCAATGCAAAGAAGGCCCTATCAACTGCTGCGGCTCTCACTTTTCCTATCCCACACGCCCCTCTCCTTCTCACCACCGATGCCAGCGACGTCGCTATTGGTGCAGTACTCGAGCAGGTGGTCAAAGGCTCGCCCCGTCCATTGGCCTTCTTCAGCAGAAAACTGTCCAAGGCAGAATCGGGTTATTCTACCTTCGATCGAGAATTGCTGGCGGTGCACTTGACTGTCCGTCACTTTCGCCATTTCTTAGAAGGTACGCCCTTCGTCATTTGCACAGACCACATGCCTATGGTGCACGCCTTCACTCGACAGTCTGACGCCTGGTCCGCCCGTCAACGCCGACATCTCTCCGCCATGGCTGAATACAATTGCACCCTCCAATACGTCCCTGGGAAAATGAATCCCGTTGCTGATGCCCTGTCAGGAAACACGTTGGCTGCCGTTCAACTGGGATTGGATTACAACGCCCTGGCTGAAGCCCAACCACAGGATCCAGAGTATCAAGCTTGTAGGACATCCTGCACGTCCCTCCGTTGGGAAGACTTTCCCCTCGAAGACTCCAGCACCACCCTCCTCTGTGACGTCAGTACTGGTAGACCGCAACCTTGGATTCCTGCTCCCATGCGCCGACAGGTGTTTGATTTCATTCACGGCCTTTCACATCCCTCGTGCCGTTCTACTGCACAGCTGCTGAAGGCAAAGTTCATTTGGCACGGCATTTCTAAGGATGCTAAGGATTGGGTCCGCGCCTGTACTTCTTGCCAAACTTCCAAAGTACATTGACACACGGATTCAGGAGTGGGCACCTTTCCTCAACCTCAGCGTCGTTTCGCACACATTCACATCGACGTTGTAGGCCCCCTACCCACATCACAAGGACATCGTTACCTGTTTACCGTCATCGACCGCTCCACTCGTTGGCCTGAAGCCATTCCCATGGAAACTGCAACGTCCGCCTCATGTACATCTGCCTTACTCTCTGGATGGATTTCAAGATTCGGTATCCCTGAGCATATTACTTGTGACAGGGGAACCACTTTCACCTCTCAATTGTTGACGTCATTAGCAAATCTCCTGGGCATCACCCTACATCAGACAACGGCCTACAACCCCGCTGCCAATGGAATGGTTGAACGTTTTCATCGCACCCTCAAAGCAGCTTTGATGTCCCGCTGCAAGGATTGCAACTGGTTTACTCAGCTTCCCTGGGTCCTCCTTGGACTAAGGACCACTCCTAAAGACGCCCTCGACGTCTCGGCAGCTGAAATGGTGTATGGCGACCTGTTGGTCGTCCCTGCCGAATTTTTTCCTTCTACAACCTCCTCCGACGATCTCCAGCACATACGTCACGTCGTGGGAAAATTTACTCCGTGCCGCCAGACTTATAAGCCCCCAGCGAAGCATCACATACCAACGGACTTGCACTCTGCAAAGCACGTCTTCCTGCGCAACGACACTAGCAAGCCACCACTAACGCCCCCTTACACGGGCCTTTTCCTTGTGATCCGACGCAGTCCGAAAGCATTCCTACGAAACATTCGGGGCAAAGAAGACTGGTTCTCCATTGATCGTCTAAAACCTGCTTATCTTCTGCCAGATGACCCGCCTACAGTTCGCCTCTTTAGATCAGGGCGCCCTATTTAACATTTACAGTATGTCATTTTTAGGGGGGGAGCCATGTACCAACCGTGTGTCATACAATTGTACATAATTATTTTGTATATATTATGCTTGTATCTGCGCTCTTCCCTCGCACTAAAAAGAACCTGAATGATCATGTCTCCGGTTTTGCTCTGTAACATTGTCTGTGTCTTGAACATGTTATGTCCTGCTGCCTTGAGGTTTTGTATATAAAGGAGAGTGTTCCTTAATAAACAACTCAGTTGATTGCATCCTGCCTTTGAGTTCACAACCCTCTCTCGGCCCGTCACACCTACTTACAATCAGAGTTTGAGTTTTGTTAAGATTCAACTTCATACCCCATAATTTGCACCATACACTAATTTTAGCTAAATCTCTATTAAGGGATTCACCAACCCCAGATCTACATTCAGGGGATGAAATTGATGCAAAGAGAGTAGCATCATATGCATATGCAACAAGCTTGTTTTCTAGGCCAAACCACATGTCATGTGTATATAGTATGAAAACTAATGGGCCAAGAACACTACCCTGTGGAACACCGGATATCACATTCTTATACACACTATGGTGCCCATCAACAACAACTCTTTAAGATCTATTACTTAAAAAATCAATACTAATACTAAGAAACGACCCAGCCACTCCCAACTGTTTGAGTTTGAAAACAAGGATCTCATGATCAACACGGTCAAAGGCAGGACTAAGATCAAGGCCAATCATACGAATTTCCTGACCTCAATCGAGAAATTTCTGTACAGCATTGGAGATTGTAAGAAGGGCATCACATGCTCCTAGGCCTTTACGAAAACCAAACTGCTAACTAGGGAATAGATTATTAACTTCAGCAAATCTATTAAGACGTTTTGCCAGAAGACGTTCAAAAACTTTAGGTTATATGGGAGCTATGGAAATTGGGTGGTAATCAGTGGGACTTGAGCTACCACAAACACATTTACATAGAGGAGTAACATTACTAATTCTCCAAAAAGTGCTAAAAGTTCCTCTTCTTGCTAACTTGCGCAAAATAACCGATAACTTTGGAGCTAAGAAATCTGCTGTCTTTATACAAAAAAAAAGAAAAAAAAAAAACGAAAAATACCATTTGGGTCTACACCTCCATAAGCATCAAAGTCCATCAACGGGGCTTTAATCTCACAAGATCGAAAAGCTAATCTAGTTAGTTTAGCCTCAGGAAAACAGGAATAAGGAAGTTCAAGTTTTTCATTACTCTGTTTACTGTCAAAAACATCAGCCAAAAGGGTTGCTTTTCCTTTGGACAGTGAGTGACTGAACCAGCTGATTCAATTAAGGGAGGAACTGTTGCATCTACACCAAAGAGAGCAGATTTAAGGTTAGACCACCATTTATGTTCCTGAGTTGTACCAGAAAAGGTTTCTTTATTTCATTATTCCCTTTCCTCACTAGGCTATTTTCCCTGTTGCTGCCCTTGGGCTTATAGCATCTTGCTTTTCCAAGTAGGGTTGTAGTTTAGGGTTGTGTCTTTTTTTATTACCATTAATGCTTATGCTGTCCAGAAACATTGAGTGAAATCCAGGACCAGTATGTCCTAGATTTAGTCAATATCGTATAATATATTGCAATATTCGTGGTCTTCATGCAAATATTCAAGACCTTAGAGTTGTGTCAGTACAGTAGTATATTCCTTTGTGCTCAGAAACTTTGGTTTCTGATATGAGGCATTCATCTGAGCTCCCTATAACTGGTTTTAAGAAGCCAATAATTTTGAAACAGGATACCATTCCTGAGGGGGTAGGTTACGTTTTGACGCAGCCGTTTGGGTGCGGCCGCTCATACACAGCCATTTGGGGGCTAGCTTATTTGGCCTCAGCTTATCTAGCGACTGCCGTCTTGGTACTAAAACATTTCTTTTACTTAAAAATCTTACTTCCTTTCTAAATCTTAAGAAATTTTTTTTCTATTCATAAATTTGTGTGTATGGATTGACAAAATTACAAAAAAACATTTATGAATAGAAAAATGATAGACACGTTTAAAAAGAGGAACACTAGCTCCCTCCATGGATAGCTGTTTGCTCAGTCGCTTTTGCTCCTGCCAAGGAAGCCTTGCTCATAATTACGAAATGAACTAAATAAATGGCTTGTAATTTTTACACCTTTATTGTTCAGCTTTTTCTTTTCAATAAAAGTTTCAAATTTTTGAATGATTATGAATTTATCAACAAATTATTTTCACTTTTCAATAAAAGTTTCAAAGTTTTGAATGTTTATGAATTTTGTGACCAAATCATAAGTGAAGCTACTCACAGGTCTGGTAACTACTTGGACCTTGCACACACCGACTGCACCTGGCTTTATAACAAGTAAAGTTGGTTCTCCATTTGGGACATCTGATCATGACTTGATTTCTTTAGTAGTAAAGACTGAGCAGCCTGTCCCTGATGTATCATACTCATATAAGATTTATATGAAATATGAAGCCAACTGGAATGGTATTTTGAGTGATCTTTCTGGCTTCAAATGGTCACAATTGTATAGTAGCGTTGACCCTGGTGTCCCTTTGAATGAGAATGTAGTCAATGTAATTGATAGGCGAATCCCTACTCGTGTGCTACGGTACTGAGTAAAGGACGAACCAAGGTTCAATGGTGATTGTAGACGTTCTACTTTGGAAAAGCTGGAAGCCTATCATCTTTCGAAAGGTAATAGATCAGATTTTACTTCAGATAACTATACTTAGCTTAAAGCTTTTGCTCAGAGATTTTATGCTTACACAGAAACAAATACAATTTAACCATAAGAGAAATCTTTTCTGGTACAACCTAGGAACATAAATGGTGGAGTACGCTTAAATCTGCACTCTTTGGTGTAGATGTAACAGTTCCCCCTTTACTTAAACCAGATTGGTCGGTCACTCACTGTCCAAAGGAAAATGCAATCCTTTTGGCTGATGTGTTTGACAGTAACTTGATCCTCCTGTTTTCCTGAGGCTAAACTAAGTAGTTTAGCTTTTGGATCTCGTGAAATTAAAGCTCTCTTGATGGACCTTAATGCTCATGGTTGTGTAGACCCAAATAGTATTTTTTTCTTTTTTTACAAAGATGGCATGTTTCTCAGCTCCAAAGTTACTGGTTATTTGTGCAAGTTAGCATGAAGTGGAGCTATTAGCACTTCCTGAAAAATGGGTAATGTTACTCTACTATGTAAATTTGTTTGTGGTGCATCAAGTCCAACTGATTACCACTCAATTTCCATAACTTCCTTGATATCTAAAGTTTTTTAATGTCTTTTGGCAAAACGTCTTAATAAGTTTGCTGTAGGTAATCATCTGGTACCAAGTATACAATTTGGTTTTTGTAAAGGCCTTGGACCATGGGATGTCCTTCTTAAAATCTTAAATGCTGTATAGATATCCCTTGATTGTGGTCAGGAAGTTCACATGATTGGCCTTGATTTTAGGTCTGCCTTTGACAGTGTTAATCATAAGGCCCTTGTATCCAAAGCAAAACATTATTGAATTTTTATGTAATAGATTGCAAAGTGTTGTTGTTGATGGGCCCCATAGTAGGTATAGGAATGTGATATCTAGTGATCCTCAGGGTAGTGTTCTTACCCCATTACTTTTCATACTATATACACATGGTATGTTGTTTGGCCTAGAAAACAAGCTTGTTACGTATACAGATGATGCTAGTCTCTTTTCGTCAATTCCATGTAGCTTGAATTAGTGCATGGTGCAAATTATGGGGTATGAAGTTGATCCTAACAAAACTAAAAGTGTGATTGTAAGTTAAACAAGGATAGTGGCTCCACAACATCCAGATCTCAGCACTGATAATGTTTCTTTAACTCAGTATGACTTTTAAAATTTAAGGTTTCATTCTTGACAGCAAATATATTTTTGAAAAACACGTTAGGTCTGTGTCTTTTTATATTGCAAAAAAAAAAATGGCCTTATTTAGAAACCCTTTTATGATTTTTGGTGATCAGTCTATTCTGAAGAAGTGTTTTAATTCTTTCATTCTACCTTTTATCGAATTGTTTTACTGTTTGGTTTTAAGCGGCTGATTCTCATCTTAATTTGTTGGACAGGAACTTACGGTCCATTGAATTTCTTTTTCCTGATCTAGATCCAAAGCTCCAGTATCGTCGTTCAATTAGTTCGTTATACATGTTGCATAAGATTTTTCATAAATATGATCATCCTTTACATTCAGATCTTCCCGGAGAGTTCCACATTGTTCGTAATATTAGGTATGCAGTTAATCCTAATACTCAGACCTTCTCCATCATGAGGCTCAATACTACACAGTATTCTAGAAGCTTTATTTCTGC
>NC_090741.1:22053893-22058893 GCF_036898095.1 Palaemon carinicauda
GAATGAATAATCAGAGATTATCTAGCAGAGCCACGAATAGTATCAAGACTTTTTACCTTCCTTTCCTGTATGAGTATGAATCAAAATTTGACGTGAATATTCACATTTACAACGACCAAGTAAAATCAGAATTACTGAGACCATTATTGAGGCTCTACCATACAAGTAACGAATCAGAAAGGTCAGAAACGTGATTTGATATCTTTTTATCTAACTTTGAGATGGTACTGTGGGTTACTATGTGACTAAGACACTACATTTTTTCACGCCCCATTACAGTAGGTGGCGTGAGTTTAATAGTGAAAACTCGAACATAAAACACATGCTCTATTTACCGAAGCGATTCCATCACCCCATTTAATCTAAAACCTCATTACTTCAAGTGAATCCATAATGTCAAAGGAAACACAAGCACCAATTCAATTAGTAGAAGCTTTAATCCTAAGTCCAGCTTCACTTCATAAGGTTTATCTGGCTTAACCAACTTGCCTGATTTTTTTGCAAAAATGGTGATTGGGTTTACATTAATCTGGCCTCATGACAAAATGGTTTTGCTCCCAGAGTCGAAGGTCCGAAAGCTAATGCCAAATTGACGGGCAAATTTTTTCCTTCATGTTGTCTTACATATATATTCCTGCTTTTGAAATAAGACTCAAGGCCCCTAAATTATTTCTAAATGAGAACGAGAATCTACTTTGGTTTAAAGTGTACCTACGATTAAACGCGTAGTCATGCAGAACTAATTCATACATATATTTGCATAACAATATCTAGATGTCGACACATTGCAAGCAAAAAATATCTAAGTGTAATAATCTGCATTTACGTTAACATCTCTTAGCAATTGAATGAAGTGTCTATTCGTATCAAGACTGTTTTTAGGTTAAAGATGTTTATGATCACAATTACATATATAACAATATACAATATGTTACATAGCATCGTATAGACTTTCATGTTATAAAAACATAAGCCTATGAAACTGTAAAATCCTTAATAATATCATCTACAGCTTCGTCTAATCTTTAAATAATATCCAAATTTATTATCTTCAATTAGATTTATTTCTTTATGAAAAGCTTCTTTGAAAGTAAGGTAACTTAGAGTAGCCTAAAAACGATCACTATTTCTCCAATTTTGTTGCCATTAGGGGCATAGATCCCAGTTATCAATAAAACCACGACTATAGAATTTGTATATAAATAGAAAATCAAAATGAAGCATATTCTGTATATTACAGTATATCTCCTATCAGACACGTATTTGTTCCTTTGGGTGCGTGCATGTCAATGTTGGAGACTCGTGTATTCATTCCATGAAATACAATTATCAACAAAAACTACCGTTATAATACATGGCCAAGCTCATTGTAACGTGAAAAAAAGAAAATAAGGAAATGTTATATGTTACATATCACTAATTTAGGCTTAATTAAACTGGAAATGCTGTGAAGGTAGTCTAGTAAGGTAGGGGGTTTATCCACCGTTCATATGTTGATGCTGTTATTCAATAAATAGGGATAAATTCTGTTCACGAACGGATACAATGAATTTTCAAATAATATCTACTTATTTTGTTTCATTATTCATTTAATCTTGGTAACATTTTTCAATTCTAATTAATCTCGAGGCTTAATGAAGCCACCAAAATTAAGAATCATTTTTTCCATTTCAATTTGTCTTTTCACGCCATACTATTTACACCATCTATTCATCATAATATGAAATTTTTCATATTCTTAATGAAAAGTCATTGGAAGATTAGTAATGAGGAAAAAAGTTAAGCGATTAGTTATGAACATTATTGTGAGGCAAAATTTCATAATAGAATAAATAAACGATAATGTTAATAAACCAGTGGTTTTGACATCTGTATTCATTTTACTCGTTCTTTTTTCATTCAAATCATTTGATGTTTCTTTTTATAGTTATGACTAACTTTGATGAAGATACAGGGAATCATCAGAGCTGCCATTTTTCACTTCATCAAGATCAGTGAAAAACATAGTTGATTATAATTTGGAAATATCCACAAGCGGGCTGCGTTCCTACGGTAATTAATTGTATAGGCAACTTAAACACTAGTTAATTGTTGCCATAGAAAAGAGAGAGGTAGAGAAAAGGATCTTAGAATGTCAGTAGTGAAGTCTCGTAATTTCTCTGTTTAAAGTTTGAAAACTTGGAGCTTTTATTCATTTGCAAGGATTTTTAAGTGCGTATATTTCATTAACCGAATCAATTTTACTTAATTTGCACCGTGTAAAACCATTATTGACCAGAGCAAATGGATTGTGTGAGACGTTGGTCATCAAGACAACAATTTCGAGAGACAATAGAACTTCCCATTGCAGTTGAGATTGAATCCCGTCAATTCTCAAGAGTAACGAGATCATTCCAATCTATATCGTGTCTATTTACTCAAAGTGACAAGGAACTGACGTTAAGATACGACAGGTGAGATGCTAGTTGGACATAAAAGCAGTCACAGATTTGATCATCGTTTTATTTAGATCTACCCTTCAATCATCAGAGTTACAGTATATAACCCAATGACTCTGAAGCTAATGCTTTTTGATACCAGAAAACTCCTTATTGTCGGTAACGATGAATATGTGGAAAGGAGTCTTCTAATCATCAAAAGGTATAGTGCTATTTAAAAAGAACGACACTAGACACAAACATTTTCATAATGTAATGTAACATATTCAAAAGTGGTATTGAACATTTTTATCCAAGTGGATATTCAATATCATTACTTCATTTAGGATAGAATGAGGATTCTTTTCAAAATATACCCATGCTTCAAATTATTATCAACTGGAGAGGCAACATTAGTGAGGTTACCAAAAGGAGAAATGATAAGAAATACATATAAATATATGTTATATATGTAGTTCCCTGTCCCTTTTATTACAACGTAAAGTAAGTATATATTAAAATAATAACCGATTATTATTTAAAAAAAAAAAAATTCCTCATTAACTGAAGCCAAGAAAAATTTTTACATTCTTCGCATTTACCAAAATCTTATCTCTTCATAATTAAACTAACGTATTATTTCTAAAAGCGTAATTAGTCTTCCAATTACCTGAAAGGAACTCTCTACACTAAGATTTATATGAATTTTTGAAGTATTTAACGATTAAATATTACGTTACTTTTCAGTATTCACACTAATATTGTTTTCACATAAGTTTTTTTTCTGTATCTTCCATTTGGAAAAGTTTATTTATTATCCTTCTGGCAACATCTCTTCAGTGAAGGCTCGGCGGCAAAATGGAATGCATTCTGAAGCTGTGAATAACACAGCGATGTGAGAATTTAATCCGCAAAGTGCAGCAGTCCGATGTTGACACCGGCATAAATGAAACAAAAATATATGAATTTGACACAACAGACTCGGTGTGTTATTGATCTGCCAATGCATTCATCACACGGGGGAAATATTTACGAATAAAATTGAACACAATTTTATGTGAAAATGAGAATTTGAGAACATTTCAAACAAACAGCAAATGTGTTTATTTCATTGCTAATATATATATATATATATATATATATATATATATATATATATATATATATATATATATGCATATATATATATATATGCATATATATATATATATATATATATATATATATATATATATATATATATATATATATATATATGCATATATATATGCATATATATATATATATATATATATATATATATATATATATATATATATATACAGTATATATGTAATATATTTATATATATATATATATATATATATATATATATATATATATATATATATATGTGTGTGTGTGTGTGTGTGTGTGTAAGTATTTGTATATATATTTATTATATATATGAATATATATATATATATATGTATGTATATATATATATATATATTTATATGTACACATATTTATATGTATACACATCTACATATATATATATATATATATATATATATATATATATATATATATATATATATATATATATATATGTCTGTGTGTGTGTGTGTATTTATATATATATATATATATATATATATATATATATATATATGTATACACATATACATATATATATATATGTATACACATATACATATATATATATATATATATATATATATATATATATATATATATATATATATACATATATAATATACACATATATATATATATATATATATATATATATATATATATATATATATATATATGCATATATATAAATGGGAGCTGTCCGAAAGAGTGACAAATCAATAGAGTGACATAATTTGTCACTCTAAAAATACTGATCAAAAGAGTGACAAATCACAAGTGTGACATACCGAACTTTCAGTTAGAAATTAAATCAAATTACTAGCCCGATAGATTTTGTGCTAGGCAATATATGGGACACCTGAATATTAATAAATTTTAGATGTTCAAATAAGAATCAAAAGATTGACAAATCCAATTTTATTATTTGTATATCCCATAAAAAAAGTTAAAATAAAGGTAAAATATTAATAATTGAACATGCCATCAAACCATTAAAGATGAAGTTTCACTTTAATTTTCATCACTGGTAACATCGCCATCACTAATATTAGTCTCATCGGCATTAGTTACACCCAAATGTAAATTGTATGCAATCCCCTTAAGGTAATCATCGAGAGAACCTGTTCCATATCTAGCTATAACAGTAGCAAGTTGCTGCTCCATTTGGATTTGTTCTTTTTTTCTTTTTTTCCTGTTTATTCCCAGCAATTATCCGCTCCACTTCTATTTCTGATCGATGTTGTTCTTTTAAAAATTCTTTAATCATTAAAAAGACTGCCATGTGGTAACGTTCTACCACCGTTTCAAACCTTCTGTGCCAGGCTTCCAAATTATTATTTGTTCTTGGCAGACTGTATTCCTGGAGAAGATGAATACTCCATACAGTTGAAGGAAATCTTGGTGGATGACGCTGTGCGAGTCTTCCTGGTCGTCCTCTTCTTC
>NC_090741.1:22066393-22068893 GCF_036898095.1 Palaemon carinicauda
AAGAGGAGGAGAAGAGAGTTAGTGCTTGGAGGGACAACTTCCCTTCACGAAGAATTTATCAGGAGTTCTCTCTCTCTCTCTCTCTCTCTCTCTCTCTCTCTCTCTCTCTCTCTCTCTCTCTCTCTCTCTCTCTCTCGAACGGCTTTCATCATCACTAACTGCATCTCTTAATTTATGCTTTCTGGACATTTGGTTGTCTTTTTTTTTTTTTTTTAACTCTCACGTTCAATTTTGATAAGGAACGTCTGTACAGAATCTTTCTTCGTCATTTTTTAAGAAATGTAGTGGACAAGCAACATCTCATTGTTGGTAAACAGAATCGTTACGAGTCTTACCAAAGTTGTATTTATAAACCTTGCAGTTTTCCCCACATACTTATTTCGGTTGGAAACTCCTCCTTATACTCTCGAAGCTGCTGCACCTTAATCAGTTCCATTACCATTGATTTTTCACATAGTTTTTTGGTAATGGTACCACCATATAACTGCTTTTCATCAATCTAGGTGAGCAGAAACCTTTAGATCATGTGGCCATTATGGTGTCAATGACATCATCGCCTCTGCATAATCTAATGCTTGTAAATGTTCTTTAGTGTTCAGAATTGTAACTGTACCCATCCTAAATGTTGTAGGGCAAATGTAGTGTACAGTTTTTACCGCTCGGCTACAAGCATAATATTTTCCTTCTTACCCTCTCTCTTATTCATGTTGGGGGCCATTGTCATGTTTCTGTCAACTTTACAATGCACCGCATAATGTCTTTATGATGATCAATAGGGATTTCTAGTGCTACTCGGAGAGTGAAAAAGCTAGGATCTGAGCAAATGGTGTTTATGACCTAATGTGAAATAAATGGCTTCAAAAGGTCGGTTAACACTTCACGGCTTGTGGATGGTTAAGTGAGTACGGAGGTAATTTTTTTTTTCTTTTTTTTTTTTGGCTGGCAAACCGATACAATGCTCGTAAACGGATTTGGATTTGTATGTTTTGTATACGATTTGTTAGTATAAAAAGTTACCATTAAACCGAGTACCCTTTTCTCTTGCTCGAGAAAGAAGGCCAAAGTCTTAATTTGCTATGCATTGGCTTCACTGAGGCCATCAAAGCGGTTAGTCGGAGGTTGAAACAGCATTCTGTATTAATGACTTACCCAAATAAATATATTTGGAATCCATTTTCATTACCTTTACTGAAGATCAAAATCTAAAGTGAGGCCATGGTCTCTGTTTTAGTTATTTGGTGTTTTCCTCTTTTCTTACTCCTGATGCATTAAGGATCATCGAGCAACTAACCTCCTATGAATCCTATTTCCTTTACTAATGCGATGCAACTGATTTTTTTTCTTTTTTTTTATTCTGTGGGTTCGATGTTGCTCATTGAAACCAGTATTAGCCCCAATGACGTCTTTTCACCTTTTCTTCCTTAGTTTTGATGCACAATTTAAGTTTATGATGTATCAGCTTTCATTGTTTTTACTCATGTATGAATAGAAATGTGACAAGAAATAGATTACTTCTTTCACATTTTGAATTACTCGTGGGAACTACATGATAATGATGATGAAGATTTTGATGATTGGCAGAGTAAAAGTACTTGTAACACGTAACTCTGACACTTGATTTCCAAACACGCAAAA
Organism: Palaemon carinicauda; assembly: GCF_036898095.1. Taxonomy (NCBI): domain Eukaryota; kingdom Metazoa; phylum Arthropoda; class Malacostraca; order Decapoda; family Palaemonidae; genus Palaemon; species Palaemon carinicauda. Next base: position 22,068,029 of record NC_090741.1, read on the forward strand.
TTCAGTAAAGAGAAACTTTGCTCTGCTTCTCTTACTTAAGGCAGGGGCAAGGTAATTTTTCTTGGTGTTACTCCCCCCAAAATTGTAATAAATCGAATTTATCCCTGACTTTTAAGTACTGTAGGAGACAAACCAATTCACTTATAGAATTAGTGGATAATAAACCCCCACAATGATGGGATGAGAAAATGTTTAATTGCTTATTTCATCCATCATTAGGAGGAAAAGTCAGTCTTTTTTGGCATAGAAATAGGACATAATAAAAATCGTAGGAAATTATACATTTATAAACAGAAATAAAAGTCACTCCCTTTATTATTGTATGACTCACAAGGAAAATTATTGACTATCATGTATTCAAAATCATCATCTTCTAAGCCTATTGACGAAAAGGGCCTCGGTTAGATTTCACCATTCTTCTCTGTCTTTAGCTTTTAATTTGATACATCTCCAATCATCATCTCCTACTTCACGCTTCATAGACTTCAGTCATGTAGGTCTGGGTTTTCCAACTCTTCTAGTGCCTTGTGTAGCCCAGCTGAATGTTTGGTGAATTAATCTCTCTCGCACAGTGCGAAGAGCATGCCCATCTACCCCTCATTACGATCTCATCCACATTTGGCACTAGAGTAGTCTCTTTTATAGTTTCTTTTCTAATCCTCTTCTGCCATTCAATTCACAAGATCCTTCTAAGGGCTTAGTTCTCGAATCTACTAACTATATAGGCGATTGTTACATTGTCATACCATGACTCATGTTCAAATAGTAACACCGATCTCACTAAACTGATGTAGAGTATAATTGTCATGTGTAATTTTAGGCAAATTGATTTCCTAACTTTGCCTAACCTAGCCATTGTCTAATT
>NC_090741.1:22073893-22088893 GCF_036898095.1 Palaemon carinicauda
ATATATATATATATATATATATATATATATATATATATATATATATATATATATATAATTTCTGTATATATATATATATATATATATATATATATATATATATATATATATATATATATATATATATATATATCGCAAGCACACATGATTTCAATCAATGTAAATATCACCCACACATGGCGTTTAATACCGAATTCTATCTTGGGAATATATATCCACTTGGAATTCATTTTATGGTAACAGCTTCTGGCCGGGTGGAGATTCGAACCCTAACCTGTGGGCCGGAAACCATGCCAGCGACGACTCATCTGACTGAGCTATCAGTCGGATGAGTCGTCGCTGGCATGGTTTCCGTCCCACTGGTGGGGTTCAAATCTCCACCCGGCCAGAAACTGTTACTGTAAAATGAATTCCAAGTGGATATATATCCCCAAGATAGAATTCGGTATTGAATGCCATTCGTGGGTGATATATATATATATATATATATATATATATATATATATATATATATATATATATATATATATATATATATATAGATATATAGATATATAAAGATATAGATTTCTCAATCTCTAGACATATTAGGACATAAGAAAGCTTGATATTATGAAAATATATATAAGAAAATAAAATTTTTTACACAATATGATAATTAAACTAGAGTGGTACACGGTAGAGTGCATACCTTACCCGACACCAAATCACAGGATAGAAAATAAATTATACACATTTTGACACTATTTAAATGGAAATTGCATAAAAATTAACCACAGTATAGCCAAAAGACGTGTTTTACCTTTTTGTTACTTTGGCCTTTAGCCTAATCAGTCCCAAAATCTCATTTAATTGTCTTTGGATCAAGGCTAATCATCCGTCCTAATTTCATGAGTTTTGATCACGGAACATTGTTGCCAGATTTATCTGAAGAATCTTCTGCGGGAAAGCTTTAGATATACCTGTTACAAATGAGGTGCATAATCTTAATTCCTTTCCATGTCTGATCCGGATATTGTGGAGCAACTGTACTTGAACTACTTACAATTATATCTGGAGTTTTGTTAAGTTTCAACTTCATGTCCCATAATTTGAACCATACTTTAATTTTAACTAGATCTCTCTATTAAGGAACTCAGCAACCCCAGCCCTAAATTCAAGCAATGGAATGATGCAAAGAGAGTAGCATCGTCTGCATATGCAACAAGCTTGTTTTCTAGGCCAACCCATACAGCATGTATATATTGTATGAAAAGTACTGGGCCAAAACACAACCCCGAGGAACACTAGACATCAAACTCCTATACTCAGTTTGGGGCCCATCAACAACAACTCTTTGCGATCTAGTACTTAAAAATTCAATAATGATACTAGGAAAGGATCAACCAACCCCCTGATGTTTGAGTTTGAAAAAAATGGGCCACAGGATTAAAACAGTCAAAGGCAGCACTAAATTCAAGGTCAATCATACAAACTTCCTCACTACAATCAAGGAATTTCTGTACAGCATTGGAGATTGTAAGAAGGGCATCACATGCTCCTAGACCTTTACAAAATCCAAATTGCAAGCTAGGGAACAGATGATTAACTTCAGCAAACCTATTTAGTACTTTTGCCAATGACATTCCAAAACTTCAGATAATAAAGGAGTTAAGGAAATTGGATGGTAATCAATTTGAATTGAACTACCAAAAAACACATGTAAAATTAACATTTCTCCAACAAGTACTAAAATCTCCTCCTCTTGCTAATTTGCGCAAAATAACAGATAACTTTGGAGCTAAGAAATCTGCATTTTATAAACATCAAGGTCTATCAAGAGCGCTTTAATTTCATGAGATCGAAAAGCTAAACTAGTTAGTTTAACCTCAGGCATAAGGAAGATCAAGTTTCATATTACCCTCCTTACGTTTAAACACATCAGCCAAAAGGATAGTATTTTTTATGGACATTGAGTGACTGAGCCATCTATAAGTAAAAAAAGGAACTGTTACATCTACAACAAAGAGTGCATATTTAAGGATAGTCAACCACTTATGTTCTTGAGTTATACCAGAAATAGTTTCATTTATGGTTAAATTGTATTCCTTTTCAGGTGAAGCCTAAACTCTCCGAGCAAAAGCTCTAAGCTGAATATAGTTATTCCTAGTCAAATGTGATCTGTTACCCTTCCAAAGAGGATACGTCTACTGCACCTCCAAATAAGCATATTTACAATCATCACTGAACCATGGTTTGAACCTAATTTGTGCCCTATGGGTATGATGTCTACAGGAACCTGTACATGCTGCTCTCCACCATATCAATATTTTTCCAATGAAGGACTTTATAATCAAAGTTGACACCATTATGAACAGCCACTTCACCACCTTCAAGACCTTCACCAATGCGTCACTCTAGGCTAAGAGGACAACTATTCAACATCGACCAAAGCTGACGTTAATGCGGTAGGACAGAATGTGGTATGACACAGATGCCTACCCTGGGATGTATCGGAGTGGTGACGAAGCCACCAGCCACCCACATATGCCACCCCTTAATCATGCCTAAACCAATAACCTCTCCACCCACTTACTGACCACAATCGGACCAAGTTATGCTACTACCATACAAAATTCATGGCTGCTGCAAAGAAATGTGAAAACTGTTGTCAGTGGCTGAAAAAAGAACTTGTAAATTGGCCATCGTTTGAGGCAGTGGCCTGAGCTATCAATGATATTTTCTTTTTACATGAAGCAGGTATTGGCATTCATGTTTTGGTAGACACTAGTACTTGCCGTTCTCTTCTATCAAGGCACTCTCCAGGAAACCTGGAGACACCGGACTGATAGCTGCCAACTAATCTGCAAACACCACCACATGTATGAGAGCTTCACATTATCATTTGGGAGTCCCACATATCAATGGAAATTTATCGTAGCTGATGTCACATGACTAATCCTTGGTACGAATTCCTTCTCCTATTTCAACATACTGGTTAATATCGCTCACCGACGTTTAGTCAACGCAGACTCTTACTCGGCAACACACCTTTAACATACCTTTTCCGATCTTGCACTCCACATCAGTGCACCCATGGATACCTGCTCAATTACTACCGCTGGTTCCTGCAAGCCATCGCCGACACTCTTACCCCCCTCAAGGGGCGGCCAAAAGCCCTGAAGTGGGGTCCCCTTTAAGTAGTGGCCTTCTGCAATGCAAAGAATGCCCTACCAACCACTGCCTCTTGAAATTTCCGGTGACTCATGCCCCTCCCCTATTCACCGATGCCAACAACATCGTTAATGGTGCAGTACTCGAGCAACTTGTCAACAGCTCTCCCCACCCATTGGCCTTCTTCAGTAGGAAACTGTCCAAGACAGAATCCAGCTCCTCTACATTCAACCGCGAATTGCTGGCAGTGCATTACCTGTCCGTCACTTTCGCCACTTTTTGGAAGGTATGTCCTTTGTCATTGGTACAACCACATGCCTCTGATGTATGCCTTCAATTGACAGTCAGACTCCTGGCCCGACCGTCAACGCCAACCTTTTTTCCGCCGTGTCTGAATACAAATGCTCCCTTCAACACGTCCCTGGGAAAATGATTCCTGTTGCTGATGACCTGACACAAAACACATTGGCTGCCATTCATCTAGGATTGGATTACAACGCCTAAGCAGAAGGCTAACGAAAAGATCCTGAGTGCCAAGCATGTATGCCATCTAGCACATACTTTCATTGGAAATATGTAGACGTCGTTACCGGACATTGATCGCTCCGCTCGTTGTCCTGAAGCTATCCCCATGGAAACTGCAATGTTCACCTACTGTATATCCACCTTACTTTCATTGTGGATAGCGAGATTTAGTATCCCTGAACATATTACTTCTGACAGGGGTACCACTTTCACCTCTGAATTTTTAAAAACAATAGCAACTCTCCTTGTATCACTCTACATAAGACAACCACCTATAATCCTGCAACTAACGGAATGGTTGAAAGTTTTCATCGTACCCTCAAAGCACCTTTCATGTCTCGATGCAATGACTCCAACTGGTTTACTCTGCTTGCTTTGGTCCTCTTTGGACTAAGGAACATTCCTAGAAATACCCAGGATGTCTCAGCTTCTGAAAGTGTGTGTAGTGACCTGTTGGTTGTCCCTGTCAATTTTTTTTTTCCATCAGCAGCCTCATCCGACAGTCTGCAGTGCCTATATAATGTTGGGAAAAAATTTACTTCTTGCCGCCACACTTACAAGCCACCAGTGAAGCAACACATACCGATAGATTTGCACAAGGCATCGTATGTTTTTCTGCATAATGACACTAGCAAGCCGCCGCTAATCAAGATATACACAGGCCATTTTCTTGTTATCCGTTGCACAATGAAGGCTTTCTAAGCTAACATTCGTGGGAAATTAGACATAGTCTCCATTGATCACTTAAACCTACATATATACTGCAAAATAACCTGCCTACAGTGAGTATTTCAAGAGCCAGACCATATTTCATATGCATGTTTTTTTTAGAGGGCGAGCAATGTACCGAACCTGATTAAGACACATTCTTTCAATCTAACCGTATTTCCCTTTTTTTTTGTATATTTTGCTCTTCCCCGCACGGGTAACAGATATATATATATATATATATATATATATATATATATATATATATATATATATATATATATATATATATATAAATAAAATATATATATATATATATATATATATATATATATATATATATATATATATATAAAATATATATATATATATATATATATATATATATATATATATATATATATATATATATATATATATATATATATATATATATATATGTGTGTGTGTGTGTGTGTGTGTCTGTGTGTGTATATATATGATATCTCTTTCTACACCTATCAACGCAAAGGGCCTCATTTAGATTTCGTCCTTAGCCATGTAGGTCTGGGTCATCGAACTCTTCAAGTTCCTTGTGGAGCCCAGTTAAAGTTAGGTTAAATAATCTTTTCGGTGGAATGCAAAGGGAAAGACCAAACCATCTCACTCTACCCTTCACCATGATCACATGAGCACTCAAGTAATCTCACTTATAGTTTCATTTCTACGCCTGTCCTGCTATTCAACTCCCAGTATTCTTCTGAGGGCTTCGTTCTCAAATCTACAAAATCTGTTGGATATTGTTTCGTCGTCATGCCATAACTCATGTCCATATAGTAAAAATAATCTCACTAAACTGATATATAGCCGTATTTCTATATGTAATTTCATGATATTTCATTTACTTTACCTAGCCATTATCTGATTTGCTCTTTCCAATGTATCATCAAACTCAAACTCTAATGCTCCTGTATCAGAAATCATAGTTTCTAAATCTTCAAATGATTCTACCTCATTAATGCTTTCTCCTTCTAATGATCTGTCATTTTTCATTGTATTAGCTGTTCTCATCTTCTATTAATCTTGAGTCTAACCTCATGCAATATTCCGTGCATTCTGGTAAGCAATCTTTATAAGTCATGTGGCATTCTGCTAGAAAAGGACAGTGACATCAGTATACTCAAGGTCAGCTCATTTCCTGTGACCAATCCTGTACAATCCTTTAAAACCCTCCCCAACTGTTCTATCCATTACAAAATCCTTACGGAGGATAAACACTTGGAGTACTCAACTATTCGCTGGAAATTCCTTTGATAGAACACTACTAATATTAACTTTGGATTTGCTTTGCTCATGAACTGACTTAATAAAGTTTACATATTTAAGAGGAGCTTCACAATAACGGAAGAGTCTAAAAAAAAATTGTTGGTGAATAGTATCAAAAGCTTTTTCATAGTCCACAATTATCATCAGAAGTGAATTTCTATATTCTACAAATTGCCGTATCACATGTCTTTTAAAGAAAATTTTATTGGTACAGCTTTTACCTCTTTTAAATCGGGCTTGTTCATCTCTCAGCTTTTCATCAATCGTTATTTCTAGTCTCTTCAAAATGAGCATACTATATATCTTCATGATAATGACAAGTCTGATGCTTGTGTAATTATTACAACTAGTTACATCTAACTATATTTGCCATTTTCACCAATAATCCTTCCATTCCCCTGTTTTTTCCTCTTTACGGCCAATATTACAAAATAATCTTGTAAGTTTTCTGGGAGTCACTTCATTTTCTGGCAATATCATTTCAGCAGTTAGACCATCGTGTCCACAGCTTTCCATCTCTTGGGTATTATTATGATAGCTTCGAGTTCAAACACACTAAATTCATTCATGGACACATCTAGGTCCTCCTCGTCTTCAAGTGTATCAATCACATTATTCCCTTCATATTTCCTCTTCATGACCTTACTAAAGAGTTCCATCTAACTTAGCCTCTCTGCATTTTCTGTTATTCTAACAGTTCCATATCTCTTTTTGATTGATATATGCTTCTTCTTCGTTGCCCCAGTAGCATTTTCAATAATAATTCTATGAGCATTTTTTACACCATAGCTACTTTCTGAATTCATAGATTTGTCAGCCTCATCTGGTTTCCTCTCTTAATTTTCTCTCCAGTCATTCCTGGCATTTGTTTTGACTGCACTACTAATACTGGAATACTTCGTATCCTCAGCCTTGTAATTTTCATTATTTCCTAGTAAAAATTCAACAATCAATATCTGTGTTTGTCTCCTTTTTATAGTATCCCAAGTATCGTTTGATATTCAAGGTTTTCTCCTTGTAACTAAATGTCCCAAAACCTCACTACCAACTGACTGATATATGTTTTAAATATCCCATCAGTCTTCGTTAATTGTCTGCTCTTCGTCTCTTAAGTTCTCTAACACTGCAAATCGATTCCTGTCTTCATTTGCAAAGGTTTCTCTGTGCTCATCTTTTAGAAGCTCAGCTCTATCAAACCTAGATACTGTATCTACATTTCAGTTGGGTGCTTTCAATTTTAATTTCAGTGTGACAATGAGGAGCTGGTGATCGCTACCAATATCTGCACCTCCATAGCTTCTTACATTTTTCAGAGTCCTCCTCCTCTCTTTAGTATTGGCTATGTGATCTATATGATTTTTGTATCTACCCCATGGTGAAGTCCTTGTGTATTTGTAGATGTCCTTGTGCTGGAAATGAGAACCGCTAATAAGAATGTTGTTTGTTGAAGAAAAACTTATAAAATGGGCCCGATTTTCCTTTACAACTTCGCCAAGACCCTCAACAAACATTACATTCGCTATACCTTCATTATTCCTTCCAACTTTAGCACTGAAGTCACCAACCAAAATTTTCATGTCTCTTCCTGGGATCTCTTGTCTTACACTCTGCAGTTCTTCATAGTATTCATCTACTCTTTCTTCATAGGAATCCTTTTTTGATGCATAGCAAACTATCATACTCATATTGCATTGCTTTGAATTAAACTATGTTTCCCTTAAGGCCAGGATATCAAAACTATATTTCATAAATTCATTCTCCACAGACTGTAACTTCACAAACTGATTCATGATTCTAACATTAAAATTATCGATTTCAATTTTTTTCTTCAATATTTATAAATAGGCAGATTTTTAGCACACCACTAGGCCCCAGCCTGGCGGCCATATAGTCCTTCTCGCTTTCCATACACAGACTAAATCTATAGAGGAGCCATTGGTTAAATTCATCTTGAGATAACCAGTTCCTTGTGATACGTAGTGCCTATCTAACTAAGACAAGTGACCCGTGCTGAACCATACTACATCCCGTAAGATCAACCTCAAGGCATCAGGTGTAAAAGTTGAAATGTCATCTTGTCCATCACCTTAAACTCAATTCGTCACAATGCTGCCACTGACTTCAACGATGTCTAAGTGGGCATTTCCCACCTACCCAAATTTTTCGTTACTTCACCAGGTTGCTCATCCGCTTATACAACCTTTGACAAAATTCAATTGCCATGACCTACTGCATATATATATATATATATATATATATATATATATATATATATATATATATATATATATATATATATATATGTATATATATATATATATATATATATATATATATATATATATATATATATATATATTTATTATGTGTGTGATTGTTTTATTAAACACGATTATGAAAGTGAAGGTATATGATTTTTACACATGATTCAAAATGATGATTATATATGCACGATATTCAATATCAAGGAATAAATCAGTCATTGCAGCAAGAGGGAAAACAGACTAACAGACGAATATACTGAAAAACTGTATAATTGCTGAATATACTATGTCGCTGCATCACTGTCTCTAAGGAGCTTTAGGTAAACATGAGCTCCTTCAAATCAATTGTGTTCATTAAAGTTGAATTAAGAGGGATTATGTTGAAGCCTCACTAACCGCGTTAGACGGCCATATTTCTCGTTCAATTTAAATGTCAGGGAACTTATAACATCCTCGCCAGATCTATTATGATCTGGACGGAATTACTTATCCTGTGCTGTCTTTGTCAGTTACACATTATGGGCAGAAGAGCGAGACTAAATTTTCCTTTCTTTCAAATATATGATTTGTATATATGAAACCTTTACAAGTATTAATTAAATTACGATTTAATCTCATATTCATGAAGAGATGACCTCTTCTACATGGATTATCCGAAGCCTTTGTGTTATTGGGATTAAGCCGAAGCTTTTGCTCACAAGTAAACAGTCGTCTAAACAGTCACAGTCTCTCTCTCTCTCTCTCTCTCTCTCTCTCTCTCTCTCTCTCTCTCTCTCTCTCTCTCTCTCTCACATACACACTACTATAAACCTTTCGGTTCTTAGTTGAGTATAGTCACTCCAAGTCAAACATTTGTACACAATGAGAAGCGTTGCTTAAATCCTTTCCCTGGCATATAAATTAGAGATAATTAATAATCACGCACTCTCCCATAAAGTTGATGGGCTAAATTGCTTCAACGTCAATATATAATCAGAAAGGATTTTATCTCACCAATTATCAACAAGCGTTTGTAACTAAAATAGATTAATGAGTTTTAGATTAGCCATTGATATTACCGCTGACAGTCGGTTCGGTCGTCATTGATACATTGCCTGACATGGGTTCAGGAGGCTTAATGTTGTCAATAATTGGATATATAATCATTGCTTATGGCGATTGTTGCTATGTAGTTTTCCTTTTTTTTTTATTTCTCATTATTATATTTCAGTAGTCTCTCTCTCCTCTCTCTCTCTCTCTCTCTCTCTCTCTCTCTCTCTCTCTCTCTCTACGGAAGAAAAATAACTAAAACATCGCTTCCTATGTTTACGAAACAAAGCATATGGATTCATACGAGAGAGAGAGAGAGAGAGAGAGAGAGAGAGAGAGAGAGAGAGAGAGAGAGATGTTGTTAATAACATATCACAATCTGCAAAAGTTATGAGATCATTTACCTGTAATGTTACAGTACTAATGATATCAATAGAAACGAGAACAATAACAACAGTAAAAATTATTCCAATGATAAAAGTAGTGACAATTATAAATATGAGGATATAATAATAATAATAATAATAATAATACCACTTCTACTACTACTACTACTACTACTACTACTACTACTACTACTACTACTAATAATAATAATAATAATAATATTAATAATAATAGTAATAATAATAATCCCATTATTTAGTTTTACAATAATGGTAACAAAAATCATTATAATAATATAGCTGATAACAAAAATAAATAAAAGTAAAACAATAGCAAACTCATTAATAACAAAAATACACTTTACAGTTTATTTATTCTTATGTATATTCATACAGTAAGAAGCCGTTAGGGGTTTTACCCTTTTATGGCAGATACGGTATAACTAAAAGTAGCATTTGACACAAAATTTACAATGTGATAAAAGAACTATATCTACTATTTCCAACGAGAATTTATGATAAATATTTGAATTTTTCTATAAGTACAAATGTCAACTATAAATACAAAAACAGAGGAATATAAAAGGCTAAACGTTTAGAGGCTGCTCATGATGCAGAGGCAAGAAATAAGGACATTGCCCCAGCAAGTAGGACAATGCCGTTGTTGATGTTGTTATGTTAGATTCACTAGCAGTTACGGCCAGGCACAGGCTCTTACACACTTGTTTTACCTTTTTTTTAGGTTATGGTAAATCTGCAACTTTTATTTGTAGGTGGTTTAAGATAGGATGCAGGTTAAGTATGATCAGCTGCTTTTATTTGTAGGTGGTTTGGGATAGGATGCGGAGTAAGGATGATCAGCAACTTTTATTTGTAGGTGGTTTGGGATAGGATGCGGGTTAAGGATGATCAGCAACTTTTATTTGCAGGTGGTTTGGGATAGGATGCGGGTTAAGGATGATCAGCAACTTTTATTTGTAGGTGGTTTGGAATAAGATGTGGGTTAAGGATGATCAGCAACTTTTATTTGTAGGTGGTTTGGAATAGGATGTGGGTTAAGGATGATCAGCAACTTTTATTTGTAGGTGGTTTGGTATACGATGCATGTTAAGGATGATCAGCAACTTTTATTTGTATGTGGTTTGGTACACGATGCGGGTTAAGGATGATCAGCAACTTTTATTTGTAGGTTGTTTGGGACATGATGCTGGTTAAGAATAATCAACCACTATTATTTGTAGGTGGTTTGGAATAGGATGTGGGTTAAGGATCATCAGCAACTTCTATTTGTAGGTGGTTTGGTATACAATGCATGTTAAGGATGATCAGACACTTTTATTTGTAGGTGGTTTGGTACACGATGCGGGTTAAGGATGATCAGCAACTTTTATTTGTACTTCCTGGTAGTCTCCATTCTGATGTTTGTTCCCTCTTTTAATTTTTTTTTTTAAATGATTGACAGTTTTAGATAATGGACTGTATTCTTCCTTGTTGGTATTGTCTAAGTACATAGCTATGTAAATATTTCTAATACTTTCAGCTGAACTTACCTCATTTTACAATGATGCGGGTTGCTTTAGATTAGTTTTATTCTATTCTTCATGAGTTTTCTTTGGATCCATAAGGTTTTTTAATATCTCTATGTTCGTTATGCATGTATTTTGATTTTTCTACACTTTCTTTATATGAATACAAAATAGGACTTTCATCTTCTATAACTACTTGTGCATCTTTCAGTATGTTGTTACTGGGGATATTCCTATCTTCAGTGTGTATAGGCAATTTTTTCTTCAGAACTAATGGAGAAGGTTGCCCTGGCCTTATTTGTTTTTCAAGAGTTCATTTATGAGCCAATTTAAAAGTGACCCTTCCATAGTTCGGATGGCAGGTATTTCCTTAAAAAATAAATAAATAAATAAATATATATATGTATATGTATATATATATATATATATATATATATTATATATATATATATATATATATATATATATACATATATATATTTATTCATACATTTTATATATATATATATATATATATATATATATATATATATACATATATATATTTATTCATACATTTATATATATATATATATATATATATATATATATATATATATATATATATATATATATATATATTTGTACATTTATATATATATATATATATATATATATATATATATATATATATATATATATATATATATATTTGTACATTTATATATATATATATATATATATATATATATATATATATATATATATATATATATATATATATATATATATACTTGATACAGCTTTTGGTGTTGTTGGGTGTGCTTTCCCACAATGAATAAACTATGAACTATCTGTACATGTTCCGTGACTTTTTTCAACAACCTTTCAGAGATACCTGGATCATTATCAATCTTTTCTTTTCACTTTTGGTTCAAGTAGCCATACATTTCGCAATGGTAACATTACAATGTTGAAAGGATGTATAGTTTCACCTTCAAAGATAGACAGCCAGCTTTAATAACATTAGGCACTCTACAATGAATAAATGTTATACCTAAGGTAGGAAAAGGAGCACGTTGTCCTCCAATTCTCTTTTTCAATCTAACTAATTTTACTTCTTGACTTTTCATTTAATGCTCTATCTCTTTTCCCTCTATCTCTAGTAATTATGGAGCATATATCACACCAGACTCTCTTTTTCCTTCTAACTACTTTTACTACTTCCTGACATTTTATTTAATATTCAATTTCTTTTTCCTCTTTCTATAGTAATTATAAAGCATATACTGCACCCGTCGTCTGGCTAAAAACTGGGTTTGAAAACCATTTGACTCTGTGACCCTCCAATGCCGAAAGTGCTTTTAATCTTTCGCTCTGTATTGGGGAAAGCGTCTCCATTAAGAGACTTGTATTTCTCTGGGGAAGAGTTTTTGGCTACCTTCACATTTCCTTGCGAGTTTTAAAACTTCCCCATGCTCGTGTCTCCCATTCTTAAATTCCGAAAGGAAGAAATTCTCATAATTCACTACTTCATAGTGAGTAGGTTATATTTCTGCTTCTCTATATTTTACTGTGTTGCCATCCTTTTTTACTCTCTCTTTCCTCTTTTCTAATATTTTCTTATAATAATCCTTCACATGATATGAGTAAGGTTTTAACGTCACATATTAGACCCTGAATTGGAGTTGTCTATACCGAGATCCATGTTCATATTTTCCAGGTCATCATATAAGGAATTGGTTGTCGAAGAAAAATCAAGCCGAGTTATTCAACTCTTATCATAAGATATCGGAACTTCAATCCCAAATGCCTCAACATTCGAGGAGATTACAGCGGGGATCAGTCCCTTATCAGAGAGAGTCTGCTTCTCTTTAGGTGGGCGTATACTGGTCAACGGAGCTATTTACCCCAACCCCCAATGAGTCCAAAGCCTGATATCACCCATTTCCAAAAATATGGGAGATTCAAAACCGGATTACTTGATCACGACTCTTAACAAGCTAAGTCTGCACACAATCTGATCTGCCAAAAGCGATAGCGTTTAAACATGAAGCATATAAAAAACCTGGTCAATGTTCCAACGGTGGTTGTCAACGAAATTCCGAGATAGCAAGAAGAAAAAAAATTGAAATAAAACAGAAGCTTTATTGATGTCCATTCTTAGGCGGGTCTCTCAGAATTGGCTTTAATGGTATGGTTGAACCTGCCAGGGAGGTTAAGTAACCGACCCACCATTGCCCAGTCCATCATTGAGAATCTCGTCCCTCTATTGCAAGCAATTGCTGGACTATCCGAGGGAAAGGCTTTAGTAAAGTTCCTGATGCATAAGTTAATACTGGTACGAATATCTAATTGAATACATTCCGTAACTGGTCCACTATAACAATGACTTCAGACTTATTCTTGAACTCGTGTCTTTCTATGCCAATCTATAACTACAAATTCTCTTGGCTCGTCAATACATCACCTTTTCTTTGCTCTCCTTTTTTTTTTTTATCTGTAGAGAACCATTCAGTTGTCATAATGTCTGTTTATTATATGTTATTCTCATTATAAGTCCTGCCCATGTCCTTTATTTTTTTTTTTACATGTAAAATATCCGCTACTTTAGTTTTCTATAATATCCATTTTACTCCTTTTCTTTCTTTTAGTGTTAATCCGATCATTATTCATTCCATTGCTCTCTATATGTGCTATAACTAGCTTAGCTATATAAGCTCCTAGTTTCTGATAAGTTAATATGGTAAGAATATTTGACCGAATACTTTTTTTCGAGAAAGTGGCATTTTGAGAGAGAGGAGAGAGAGAGAGAGAGAGAGAGAGAGAGAGAGAGAGAGAGAAAGAGAGAGAGAGAGAGAGAGAGAGAGGAGAGAGAGAGAGAGAGAGAGAGAGAGAGAGAGAGAGAGAGAGATGGGGACACTCTTTGGGGATTGCAGAAAACTAGTAAGACTTGAACATATGTATTGGCTAGCGAATGAATTCACCTTTACCAAAAAATTAAAAACATTTTGACGAAACAATGGGGACTACCAAAACTTACAGCATTTATATAGACATCATATTTTTCACGAATAATTGCCACTGGTATATATATATATATATATATATATATATATATATATATATATATATATATATATATATATATATATATATATAGCCTGATTTCTATATGTAATTTCAGGTGATTTGATTTCCAAATATTACTCAACCTAGCCATTATCTGATTTACCTTTTTCAATCTTTCATAAAACTCCAGTTGTAAAGACTCTTAAATAGATATCATACTCCCAAAATACTTGGGTTATTCTACCTCATTAATGTTCAAGGAAACAAACCCTGATTTTAGCCATAGGTGTCAGGTACCGAAGGATTTATTTATTTATTTATTTTTTTTTTCATAAAATGATTCTCCGGAACCTCTATTTCTAGAATTCACTAAGTGCCACTTTGGTATCCTTTGGGAGAATTTTTTTTATTCACCTTACAAAATAAGAGTTGTATTATGTGTCGGTCCGTCGATAAAAAGGCACTCGGAGGCTGTTACTTTTCTAATAGAAAAATTAGAATATTCCAAATACTTAATCTATATAGGTAATCATAGTATACACATTGAAAAGAGGTTATACATATTCAGTGTCATTCACATAATCCTTTTTCAGCAATTATAATTTTCTTCATCATTGTCATAATAATCATCATTTACATCATTGTGGTACTCAAACTGACTGCAGGCCTTCAAGGATTTTGTATGATTATTTGCACATCTGTCTACATGACCATAATTACAGTATGAAGTACCGAACAGGTCACTTAATGGCAACTATATCTTTGACTTGAACATGGGTGTGGTGGTTTGCAGCTCTAAGCAATACCTTGCAGAACTGAAGGTGGTGCAATGGTTCAAATAACTGTAACATGAGTCAATATATTCTCAATCTTACAACTATAGTAAGTTATATCAATATCTGAGGGTGTCATATGATTTGCTGCTCTCCAGATCAGAACATGAAGACAACCACATATGATGTTTTGAACTGTTGCATCCTCCGTTGGTGGATGGCTCTTTGCTTTGGGCAGTTGTTTCTTTTTGATGATTATTGAATACCTCATATTTGCAAG